>NC_132895.1:2787407-2932407 GCF_030463535.1 Salminus brasiliensis | reverse complement strand
AAAACACACTATATTATTCTAAAGTATAGTTCCAGTGAGCAGATTCCAACATTTTTCCAACTTCTTAAGAGGCATCAACAAATTCAGTCTGTGGCCACCTTTGAGCTCTGCCGCTGGGCTGTTATTTCCAGTCACACAGCCAGACCAGCTAAATCTGGTTGACCTGCTTAGCTCTACAAGCATGACCAGCATCACCGAGCTGGTCAACCAGCATGACCAGCATGTCTTTAATTGAATGCAATGTGTTGTGCTGGGCTGGCTTGAGGAAATTCAGGCGACTGCCGCAGCCGCGGCCCACTGAGAGCTTGTGGGAATACATGGGGAAATGTGTGGAGAAGAGAAATCCAACCACTGTAGCACAACACACACTACTAATACACACACTCGCCAACACCATGCCAGTGCTGAGAATGACCCACCACCTAAATACTACCTAGCTGCTCTGTGGTGGTCAGTCCAGTGGGGTCCTGAGCACTGAGGAATAAACAGGGTGAGAGGAGGAGGCTAACTAACAAAGTACTAACAAAGTACGCAGAGAAACAGATGGACACAGGCTGGAGTTATAGAACTATGAAGTTCTGCTATATGATCAGTGGAGCTGAGCTGATGGACAGTGAGTGTATAAAGCAGGAGACGGTGTTAATGTCATGCCTGATTGGTGTAGATTATACTATATCTTGCTCAGTTCCTACTCTTCTATAAAGGCTCTGCTCTAGATGTTGCTGCCGAGAGCATCTGTGAGGTCCAAGGTGAGGTCAGCTTAGTTTTGATTAGTTTTGCCACTTCAACTCATCCCAAAAGTGTTGGGATTCCACAGAACACAGTTCTTCCACTGCTCCACACCTCAATGCTGGTGGGCTTCATAGCCACGCTTGGCATTGGGCATGATGATCTTACACTCCAGAGTGTCCTGTTCTATGGGTTACTCTATAGGTTTTCTACAAGTCCATAGCTTTCACATTCACTGTAACATGGATTGTAATATAGATGAAGTGAAAGTGCTCTAGCCATTCTGATTTTGACCTGGGCTTCTCTGGGTGGTCTCTACAGTTCTATCTACTATGTAATATAATAAAATTAATGAAATTATTTTACAAAGAGAGTTCCGTAGTTTATTTCTTTGCAATCTTGGTCATGGACCAAGAAATGTGTCACAATCTTTTCTTAGAAAGGCAAAGAGAAAGTAAGTGTTTAATTTCCCTAAATTGCATTTGGGTTTGCCATATTACCATGAAACTCAGAATTCCCAAACGCTTTGGTTTGAGGCCTCTTTCGTTTCGCTTGGTGATCAAGAATGATCAAGAGAGTTTGTTTGTTTTTTTCCCAATAAGAGCCAATATTGCTGTTGGAGTCTCCCTGAGCTGAACTTTATATACTGTCCCTTCTCTAATATGTTCATCTTAACTTCATTGAGGGCTTGGGAATAAGTTGATGAGTTGGGAGCTGGGAAAACACTGGTTTGTGCAGTGCAGGGGGACTCCAGAACCAGCCGTGAGAAATGCTCCTATGTTCTAACTTGAATATCTAACACTTCCCACATTTACTGTGATGATTAAAACTGATGACACAAGAAACTTCACAGATTGTGCCGAATGTGATGAGGCACAATCAAACACCTTCTCAAGTTCTGCTGTAGTTTCTCTTCTCTTCTCACAAATTAAAAAATATATATGTGATAAGAGAGTGGCTTTCTGTGAAGTTTTGGTGATTGTAGTTCCACACATTTGGCCCATTCTTGTGGCCGAAGGTGAGAAATCCCGCTTGAAAATCTCCAAACCAAAAGCTTGGTTATCACCATCAGGATCTTAATTGAAAAAAGCCCATGGTTCAGGCTGGATTCCATGTGTGGAAAGTCCCACATGTGATTGGAAGGCCTGATCAGTGGCGACAGATATGGATCTGGATCGGAAAGACCAGAGGTGAGAATGCGTGTTTCCAAAAGGTGTGATTGTATCATGGAGGCAACAGCCCTCAAAACTCCCGGCCATCTCGGACACAGGCTGAGTTGATGCAGAGTACTGAAATTAGGTGGTTTATCATGCCATCATCTCAACGGTTGAAGATGAAACCCCCTGCTGTCAGTTTACAGTCATTCCCACACTCTCTCAGTCCCAGAATCTGTACAGTCACGTGAGAGACAGAGGGGGTCTGAAGTCCGAGTTTACGCATCTCTGAAACGGCCAAAATGTGCAGTGAGTCATGTGAAATATGCGCCAGCGACATGCGCTGGAATCTGCTGTCAGTATGTTCCAATATATAAGTCAAATTCACTGTAATATTTTTTGAAACTGGTTTTGTGTCATCCTGCCGTCAGAGTTTAAACAACCAATCTTGTTTTAGGTCCTCATATATTTGTCAGTATGCCAAAATTAAAAATTCATAAATGACAGAATTGTTACATATTTATGTATATTACATTTTTACACAAGGAGAGCTAATTGAAAAACGGCCAAAATTTGTTGTAGATTATGTGAAATATACTAGTTAGTTTTAGCAGTATAACTAAGTAATACATGTGTTTTAATATGTTGGTATTAACATTGACACTTTATTATTTTTTGAGTTGGGAGATACATATATAGGTTTAACAACCAAACTGATTGGACATAATGTAAATCTGGCAGCTGTTATTTTCATTAGATAGCCAATAGAAATGCTCAAAAATGACTTGGAATAAAATCTTTTTTCATTGACTTCCATTGAAAGTTAACTTTCAATGGAAGTCAATGGAAAAAGATTTTATTCCAAGTCATTTTTGAGCATTTCTATTGGCTATCTAATCGAAATAACAGCAACATGTGTCTCCCAAGTCAAAAAATAATAAAGTGTCAATGTTAATACCAACATATTAAAACACATGTATTACTTAGTTATAGTGCTAAGACTAACTAATATACTTCACATGATCCACAACAAATTTTGGCCATTTAAAAAAAACATTTGGCCATTTGGGTAAACTCAAATTTCAGCACTTTATTGGCTCTCCTTGTGTAAAAATGTAATAAACATAAATATGTATCAATTCTCTAATTTATATATTTTTATATTTTGGCATACTGACAAAAAATATAATATATATAATATAATAATCATAAGGCAGAAAGTACTGTATATTATTGGTAATTGTTGGGTCAAGCAGAATGAGTCCCACAGGGTTCTATAGTAGGGTCTATGAAACTGTTATATATGAGAGTATATATGAAGGTGAACAACTGAAGTGTGAGCTGATGTAAAGGGTTTAAGGAGTTAACTCCTTAAACCCTGTACATCAGCTCACATTCAGTTGTTCACTTTCATATCCTCAGTACTCTCATATATAACAACAGTTTCATAGACCCTACTATAGAACCCTGTGGGACTCCACAAATTCTGCTTGACCCAACGATTACCAATAATTTATAGTACTTTCTGCATTAACAAACATAACAAACATAGGGTTTAAAAGGTTTTTAAAAGGTTTTAAATTCACATTCAGCATATTCCAAAATATTTAAGTATATAGGTATGCTTAAACACACAAACGCTCCGAAACATGAAATTTGCAGTAGGTCATGTGACCCCTGTATTATTTTTCAATTGTGTTTACTCTCCTGCTGACCCCATGCCCATCAATCAATCAATCAATCAATAAACCATTTTGGTATCATTGTGTTTTTCCTGGCCAAGCACACCTTCAACTCATCCTTCAACAGTTTGCTCCCCACAGTGCGGGACACTGGGTCTCCATGACAGGAATTGCAGAACCACAGTTCAGTCATAATAAACAATACAACACCTGCTGTTGTCTGATGGTTCTCTCTGATGGTCTCACATGTTAGAGCTGCAATCCTGAACTTGTCATGACACTGTCCTGATTGGTTTGCACTCAACTGTAAGGAAAAGCTGCTGGACGGGTTGCAGGTTGGATCCGTGCCACTGTGCTCTTTAACACAGGCATTCCTGTTATTTCCCTGGGAACTGTGGCCAAACGTTGAAGCGTAGGTGGAAAATACAGATTAAACAGAAGCACATAGACAAAATAGCACCTCTGCTGCTAAAAGGACTTACATAACAATGGTGTCCAGCTTCCCCACCAGTACTCTCCATACACCAACCCTACTGACCCCAACCAGTACTCTCCATACACCAACCCTACTGACCCCAACCAGTACTCTCCATACACCAACCCTACTAACCCCAACCAGTACTCTCCATACACCAACCCTACTGACCCCAACCAGTACTCTCCATACACCAACCCTACTGACCCCAAGCAGTACTCTCCATACACCAACCCTACTGACCCCAACCAGTACTCTCCATACACCAACCCTACTGACCCCAACCAGTACTCTCCATACACCAACCCTACTGACCCCAACCCCCAAGTACTCTCCATACACTAACCCTACTGACCCCAACCAGTACTCTCCATACACCAACCCTACTGACCCCAACCAGTACTCTCCATACACCAACCCTACTGACCCCAACACCCAAGTACTCTCCATACACCAACCCTACTGACCCCAACCAGTACTCTCCATACACCAACCCTACTGACCCCAACCCCCAAGTACTCTCCATACACCAACCCTACTGACCCCAACCCCCAAGTACTCTCCATTCCAAATCCCACTGATCCCTACCAGTACTTCACATCTCATAGTTGACAGTAGGGTGGGTGTCCGGTAGAGTGACCATACATGGCCATACCACCTTTTCTCAGGCACATCCTCGTTTTGGGATGTCTAAAGTGTGTAAAATGTCCAGGATTTCCGACTAATGTCTGTTTAAGCCCCGCCTTCTCACCACCACTTTCGGTCTATGTATTGTCACCAACCATTGGTCAAACTGCTTCCCACCACAGCCGATTGACCACAGCCTAAAAACGCTTAAACACAAATGTAAATGAACAGAAATCAGTTCACCCTTACCTGACTTTTTAATTTTATAAATGTATTTATTTGGTAAATTATTTAATTTACATTTACATGAGAAAGAAAAACATACAAAACGAAGTAAAATCAACATATTTTTATAGATTTGTTACTGATTTGATTTGAATCCACATACGTTGAAATGAGAGGAGCTGATTGGGTCATATGGACTATTAAGGCTCTTTGTTAGTTTTGGTAAATGAGTAAATGTGAATGTGTTAATGTTTATGATCAGAGTTGCTTTATTTTAGAGTCATTTAACTCTATATTTACCATCCTATCTTCAAACACACACACACACACACACACATACTGCCACTGTCCTACAACTTACTTAAAGCCCCCCCAGCCACAACATCCTAACCACGACAGACGTATAACCCCAAAACCAAAATATGGTGACCCTAGCGTGCGACGAGTGTTACTCGCTATTCATTCTGTGGTCTAATGAAAAACTCTGTCTCTCTCTGTCTCTCTCTGTCTCTCTCTCTCTCTCTCTCTCTCTCTCTCTCTCTCTCTCTCTTTTGAACAGTCCTCTCCCCCAGTCTCTAAATTACAGTAACTTCAAGAAACAAAAGCGACCACCTGAAAAGTCTTCAGTGACAGTAAACAGTGACACGGTGCTTTACTGCTGAAGCGGTCACACTCCTCGTGTAGGAGGCGGGGCACAGACAGACACACACACACACACACACACAAACACACACAGGCACACACACACCCTGCGTACACACTGAGCACTCAGCAGTTCCAGTACATAAGAAGGAGCTGTAACAGACAGAGGAGTTTGGCTTTTTTCTCACAGCAGAGCTGCAGTTATACCTGAGGGCCAAACTGCTGGGATTCATTAACTGACTGCAATGACTTGAAGTTCAACAGGAACTGAACGGATCGGTAAGCCTGAACCATTCACTGAACGTCTGTTTTAACAGAGGACTGAGAGGACTGACAGATACCATGCTTAATATATATATCATATTATGCTTATATATATAATGCTTATATACATATAAATATACATATTATATATATATATATATATATTTAGAGCTAGATTAGTATAAATATAGATAGTAGGTAGTAGATTAGTAACTATTGTAATCATATACATATATAGATAAATAAGATATAAATGACATGTGTTATACATGTATATATATAGTAATTATTTGTAATTAATTGTAATTAATAAGTTTTTTGGTTATAAGTTATAACTTAGTTATATAAAATATTTAACAAATAGTTATATTATTATATCCATATACATATTAATAATTATTAGTACTACTACTACTACTACTACTAATAATAATAATAATAATAATAATAATAATTATTATTATTATTATTATTATTATTTATTTATTTATTTATTAAATATATTATTAATAATAACAATAATAATATACTGTACTTGCCTATTTATAGGATTTAGGACTCAAGATTTAATAATTATTTTCCGAACAGGAAGAATTCGGGATAATAATTTTATTATAATGTCACTGTCAGTGTAATTTATGTTCCTACTGCTTAGTTTATCATTTTAACATTTTGATGATTTTTACTAATTATTTACTAATTATTGAAAAATTGCGTTGTCATTGTTCTAATTAGTTTATAATTATTACTGAATATTATCACTATTATCATCATTTATAATATATTACACACTATAAACTGTAATAATAGATCGTATGTTTTATATTATAGATGATTATGATATAATACATGTCATATTACACATGCATCTTTTGTGTTAGTGTATGATTCCAGGCTTGTGAACAGGTGAATGGTAGTGTGTATTACACAGGGTAAGATCACTGTGGTGGCCTGGCTGTAGTTCTTATATATAGTAAAGTAGAACAGAGTAAAAGTACTGTACTGATCCAGGAGGAAGGCATGGGCTGTTGTGCTCGTGGGTTGCAGATGCTGACTCTTGCTGGGCATTGCAGCGCTGCGGTCGTCTACCCTTCTTCTTCTCCTTCTGTCTCTCTTGGATGAGTAGTGCTGGGCTTCATATATGGGTTCTTGTACCTGTTTTCCTAAAGACTGCTGATTGTGCTCTTTGTTGCTGCCCGTGGCTGTGTGTATAAGTGTATGTGTGTATGTGAGTGAGTGTGTGTGACTGGGTGATGATGAGGGTATGTGAGATTTATGATAAGACTTTCTTTGCTCTGCTTCTCAAAACAGTTCTGCAGAAGTTCTCCTGAACTGCTGCAGGTCTCTGCCCTCATTTTAGGGCAAAGCACCACATACACAGAGATGGCCTACAGTCTCCATGGCTAATATGTGTAAATGTGTTAAACTGGCTGGGTTTTGGTTATTGGCATAGCTTACAGCTGCTGTTTACTCATAATTTGATGTCATTCTAGTTTCCCAGACATGGATTTTTTTTGGAATTCCAATGGTGTATCTTCATTACAATTCATAATCTAGGCTTTAGATTCATCAGGGTCTGGGACATTGAGTATATGAGAGCTAATCATGATGACTAGTTCACTTTTGTGGAGTTGGTCCATTGATTAAGAATGGAGAAAGAATGAGTTCTGAGGAACACCCTCCTGTTAGAACATGTTTTCACATCAGCTCCCGTCTGGCTTTGATAAGATCACTGGATGATTCCTGTAAAGAAGGAGCAGGCACTTCTGTTCTTGAAGGGATTTCTTGGGTTTCCAGCACAGATTTTTTGCTTTTCCTGCTCAGACACCCCCCAGATTCAACTCACCTGCTAATTGCCTGGGTTAGGAGGTCTGTCAGGGCAGGGAAACCAGCAAACTGTGCAGAACTCCATTTCCCGTCACCCGACCCCTGCTGTAAAGCCATGAAGTCATAGGAGTAGGACCATTTCTGCGTAACTTACAGCACTGATCCTGCTCACTGCACCTTAAAAACACACCATACACTCAAAAAAAACAGCAATTATATGAACCAAACTTCATTAAACCCCATATTTCCATTGTCAAATCAAATAAATTAGTCACATTAGTGACACACGAATGTCAATTCTTTAGGCCTTGTGTGCAACCACTTAATAAACAGACAATTAATATAGTTCATGTTAGCATATTCTAAGATTGTGAGTCAAAACATGCCCTTGAGTCACTTTTGCGGTGTGTAGTCATCTCATAGTGAAGCTCTGTGAGTAGTAACACAATGGCCCTTTCACACCTCACCAGGTTGGTCATCAGGGAAACTCCTGCTAAAAGCCAACCACTGCAGACAACACAACCCGATTCAATGACCTTTACAGAAGCATGAGCGTTCTGACAGTTCTACAGCATTTCTGCTGATGTGGCTACTGAACTGTGAGGAGAGGAGAAGTCACATGTGCTATCAGGGATGTCTGTATGTTTATACCTGTGGTCCCTGGAGATTATCTGAATTATTCAAAACATTTCCTCCTTGACTATCAAAATGACTTTGCCAAGGGTGTTTTTACTGGTTGTGTCTTTGAAAGCTGCCAGAACTTCTGGGAAGTTCAGAAGTATTCAGTAGCTTCCTGAAAGATTAATGGGGTAATCAAGTGATCAGTGTTTGGGCCTGAATCAAAACAACGTCTCAGCAAGGCAGGCCTTTCTTGCCTGTCCTGATATAGGGCCCTAATTTAGCAGTCTTTTGGCGAGCCGCCGATTTAGAGCGTGATTTATCTTGATTTAGGGGGCGTGTTGGTGTGTCTTTGCTATGGTAACGATGTGAAACGTTCACCTTGCTCGGCTGGAAACGCTCAAAAGTCATGCACTGAGTCTCTTAATGAATCATGGGTGTGTTTTTTGGGTGCAGTAATAAACCAATCAGCGTGTCTCTCGCCGTCGCTCACTTTAAGAGCCAGGTGCGGTCAGACTGACCTTGGCGGGTTGCTATTTCAGTGGTGTAAAGCGTGGGGGGGTGTACGAGCGTCGGGCTGCACGCACCTGTGTTGGCAATTCACTGCCGAAATAGCAACGAACGAACGTCTGTCTGTAGACGAACGTCTGCCTGGGTTGTGTTCAGTCAGTGGAGCTCCTGCTGTTTTTTTCCCCGGAAACTGACCTGAACACCCCTCATTTTGAGACCACCGCGCCCATTATAGAGATATTCACGACGTAGACGGAAGGAGTGAAAATAGACTGTTGGCGAGGTGTGAGATAGCAATGAGCATTGCGAAGCATCCTGATCAATAGTGGTTCCCAATCTGGTCCTGGAGGCCCACTGCTCTGCCTGTTTGAGTGATTTCCCTGTTTTGACACACTCGCTTGGACTCTTAGAGTAAGGGCTTGGCATTGAGTTGATTAGTGCAGTCTGGTCTGCCGGGAGCAGGGATAGCACTAAAATGTGATGGACAGTGGGTCTACAGAACCCAGGATTGTGGGCATTGATCTAGAGCACTTGGCATCGTTTAGGATAATTTGCTTATTGAAGCTGTCTGCAGTGTCATTATGGCAAAGACAATATTGTGATGATCATGATGATTAATAAATTATGATATACTGTGAATCTCTATCTAATAGCAGGAAAAAAAATAATGATGAAAATGCCTGATGATTGGGGCACGTTATCTGGAGTCCCACCAGGGTCAGTAACAACATGGGCCTCATCTGGTTTGTACACTGTATATGGGCCTAGATGGGACCCATGTGAGATTAAGGTGGGCTGTAACGATGGGGCCCATTTGGGAAGCCCAGCTGGCTCCCAGTAACAACACATGTACAAACCCACTCAGACCCCATGCCTACTTGGAACCCACTTTGCCCACGTTCCACCTATGGCCATGACCATGTTGGCTGAGTTATTTCATATGTAAAGAAAATAAAACACAAGAAAATAATATTTATAGAATATTTAAACTACTAAATTAACTGTACATACTACAATACATAATAAAAAAAATAAAAAATAAACAATGACAAAAAGTGTTATATTATGTGTTATATATTATATATCAATTATTTCATTTAAATAAAATATATTACATATTATATTAGCAAAAACATTGGAGAACATGCAAAAAATGAAAAAATGAAGCCTACTGACACGTTCAGATGTAAATTTTTACTCTGATCCCATAAAAACTAACTCTGATTGCTTTGTGTTCCATGTGTTCCACTGCATAATAAACCTCAGGAGCCTCTTTAAGAGCCTGGACCTTTAAGGAATCCTTTATTTTAATCTGCCTAAGACTGGAACAATCACTTTGTCCTTCAAACAGATATACAGATGTAAAGTAACCACAGCCATGGTTCACAGAATGTGTTTTTGTAACACTGACCTGCACTTTTTTTTCTTGCCATGTAATTGTCATATAACTAGTGATGCAGCACATGGCTGATTAAAAATAAGGAAGTGTGATGTTATTTTCTCACCACCGATTCCCTGTTGTGCTGCGCAGCAATCAGAAGATTGTCAGCAGACCTAGCTAAGGATGACTTAGCAAAAGAAAAATACCAAGAGGACATTAAATTTGCAAATGTTAAGCAAGACTGATCACACTTGATACTGTATGTGCTAAGCCGTGGCTATTTTTGCTACAGGAGCCAATGAGGGGAACAATATTCAACTTTCTACTGGTCATCACGTGGCCTTCACTTCAGGGTAAGACATTTAGGTATATATAGCAGATACTCTCTCTCTCTATCTCTGGATAAGCTAGGCTTTTCTTTTTGTAATTTGTCCAAATTATGACTTATTTAAACCTTTGTTCTCATTCAGATACCTTGCATTTCTCTTTTCTAGAATTTGAGTTGAGCTTTTATCAAGAAAAGGAATTAATGACCCAGAAAAATACAAAAATATGTGTTACTGAGCTCTACTAAAGCCTGAGTAGACTAATAAATCACTGAGCTGATCAGTTATTGATCTCAGTGTTACTGAGCTCTACTAAAGCCTGAGTAGACTAATAAATCACTGAGCTGATCAGTTATTGATCTCAGTGTTACTGAGCTCTACTAAAGCCTGAGTAGACTGATAAATCACTGAGCTGATCAGTTATTAATCTCAGTGTTACTGAGCTCTACTAAAGCCTGAGTAGACTGATAAATCACTGTGCTGATCAGTTATTAATGTCAGTGTTACTGATCTCTACTAAAGCCTGAGTAGACTGATAAATCACTGTACTGATCAGTTATTTAGTATCTCAGTGTTCAGGAGCTCTACTAAAGCCTGAGTAGACTGATAAATCACTGAGCTGATCAGTTATTGATCTCAGTGTTACTGAGCTCTACTAAAGCCTGAGTAGACTGATAAATCACTGAGCTGATCAGTTATTAATCTCAATGTTACTGAGCTCTACTAAAGCCTGAGTAGACTGATAAATCACTGAGCTGATCAGTTATTAATGTCAGTGTTACTGATCTCTACTAAAGCCTGAGTAGACTGATAAATCACTGTGCTGATCAGTTATTGATCTCAGTGTTCAGGAGCTCTACTAAAGCCTGAGTAGACTGATAAATCACTGAACTGATGTTGCATAATTTTACAGGCTTTTTTGAGTCTTTTTATTTTTAATTTTTTTTATTTTCACATTTTCCACACCCACAGTTAGATCTTTGACATTTGGGCCCATGAGATCCCAGATTGACCTGCTCCCCTGCTCTTTCTCTCTATTTTCCCTAGCCCTCTTCCGTGTGACGTCTGAGCAAGCATCCTATGAAGGCGAACTGCACCGAGAGGTCAGAATGGGCTGTGGGTTCACACCTATCACTAACTTCTCTGAGCTGACCGTCACCTGGAGTCGCACCATCCCCCAGCCGGTCATGGAGGTGTTCCGGCTGGAGAGGGGCGTGGAGAATTACAACTTCACGGACGGACACTTTCTGAAGCGAGCACGGCTGCTGACAGACGAGCTGAAGAACTTTCGGGCTGTGCTGGAGATTTCCCAGCTCCAGATGAGTGACTCAGGCACATATGCGTGCGTCATCAGACATACCGGGAGCGACCACAAGATGACCAGTCTGACAGTCCGAGGTCAGTACAGTTCACTGTTCAGTGCAAATGATAAAAGTGATAAGACTGCAGTATGTATTGGCTGTAGACACGAAATTGAGTTATGTAATAACGAAACGTTTGGGAGAAGGACCACGCCCCAAATTGGTCCAATTGTATTCATCCTCTGTCCCGCAAGGGGTGTCTGGCTTCGGGTCCCATCAGTTTGAAGCCCCCCTAGAACTCCCGTCCAAATGCCTCAGTCTGCCATACTACATCGAACTTGCCTTTAAGAAGGAAGGGTGTAGTTCAATAGGAATGGGTCAGTAACTATTTGGAAATCCAGGTCATTATTAGGTCATTTTATAATCATTCAGCAATTTTCTCCTATGAGACACCCGTCCTAAGCTGTCCACGATTGATCTTGAGGAGCTGTTGACTAAAGCTAAATACGGCACTTCCTGCAAGCTGCTTATTGCCCAAAAATCCCTTGTGCTCAAAGGTTTCCCTTTTTGAAATGTTTGCCAAAGAAGGAAACGAACTGAACTGAAGGGCATGAACATCGGTCAGTCAATGAGGAATTCCTTTCTAGGGAAAGAAAGCCACTAACTCTGACAAACTCTGTCCCCTCAGCTCCGTATAGTCCTGTTAAGAAAAGCGTCAGAAAGATGGACAACGGAGAGGTGGAGCTTTCCTGCGAGTCCCAAGGCTTCCCACTGGCCAACGTGGTTTGGAATAACAACAGTCTGGCCAACAGCTCAAGCAGCCACATCGGAAATACCAGCGAGGGCACCCTCAAGGTCACCAGCCGAGTGACTGTCATGGGGGACATCATCAGCAACTACACTTGCTCTTTCGAGATGGAGGGGGTGGTCGTCCAGTCAGCCACTTTCAACATTCCAGGTGGGTCAGATAGAACATTATTGGGAGATCTGAGAACAGTTAACGTCTCAAATATGATGTACTGATTTGGGGAGTTTGGGGGAAACATCTACATCTACTACATCTCCCAGAAGCCCTTGCTCTAACCTGCTGACACCCAGATTTAAGGCCACGGCTCTGACAGATTCCTCTCTTTGCTCGTGGGTCTGTTCCCTGAACGTCCCGTGACCGTTGTATTTCCAAGAAAAAAACACTTGGGAAGTACCAGATAGGGCGAGTATCCAAATGTTTGTGGACACCCTTTCTAATGAATGTCTAGTCCTTGTAAAGAAGAAGAACTGCCAATAGAATAGGACCCTCTGGAGCAGATGAACTAGATGACCCTATTGGCACCATGCCACCGCCTAATGCCAGGCGTGGGCTAGTAGAAGGGTATAAAGCCCCCCAGCATTGAGGAGCTGTGGAGCAGTGGAAGAACTGTGTTCTCTGGAATGATGGATGGTGGAGCTCCATCCAGTACTTTTTGGGATGAGGTGGGGTGGCGATCATCATCGTCCAACATCCTGACCTCACTAGGTTTTGTTAAACTCCTGTCTCAGAATGCAATCAAATCCTCACAGCAATCTTGTAAAAGCCTTCTTCCCAGGACAGTAAAAAAGCACGTGGGAAGTACCAGATAGGGTGTTTGTGGACACCCCTTGTAAAGAAGTACTGCCAATAGAAAAGTACCCTCTGGAGCAGATGAACTAGATGAACCTATTGGCACCATGCCACCGCATAATGCCAGACGTGGGCTATTAGAGGGGTATAAAGCCCTGTGTTCTCTGGAATGATGGATGGTGGAGCTCCATCCAGTACTTTTTGGGATGAGGTGGGGTGGCGATCATCATCATCCAACATCCTGACCTCACTAGGTTTTGTTAAACTCTTGTCTCAGAATGCAATCAAATCCTCACAGCAATCTAGTAGAAAGACTTCTTTCCAGGACAGTATCAGGATCAGCTCTTTTTCTAATACCACTGATGGTGCTCTTGCTAGCATCGCCTTAGCTGACAGTGCAAACTGAAGTCAGCCCCTGTAGGAAAACCCAGCTTACCCATGATTAGCCTTCATTTCCACATACAGTGGCTGTGGTGAGGTTTCTTGCCACCTACACACTAGACCTGCTTGTATTTACTAGCTCTGGCTGACTGTTTGTGGCGGGCAATGCCTTCTTAATGACACACCTACATATACAGATCTACACCAATCAGCCATTATATTAAAACCACCTTCTTGTTCAGCTCCACTGACCATATCCAGCAGCACTGTGTAGTTCTATAGTTCTCTGCAGACTCTGTTATCAGCCTCCTCCTCTCACCCTGTTCATTCTTCAGTGCTCAGGACCCCACAGGTCTGACCACCACAGAGCAGACTGTAGTATTTTTTGGGTGGGGGGTCTACATTCTCAGCACTGCAGTGATACCGACTGACATGGTGGTGGCGAGTGTGTGTGTGTGTGTGTTAAGGTGTGTGTGTGTTGTAGTGCTGGTGGTACGAGTGGATCAGACGCAACCGTGCTGCTGGAGTGCTTAAACACTGTATCTGTTTGTCCACTCACCCTCTACTAGACACTCCTACCTAGTTTGGTCCAGCTTGTAGATGGACCTCTAAAGCTCTGTAGCTGCTGCACAGTGGTCATAGGACGCTGCTGCCCACAGGAAGCTGCCCACAGGACACAGCCCATGGGATGCTTACCAACAGGCGCTGTTGGCTGGGTGCAATACACACTAACACCTGTAACACACTGTCCCTGCAGTGCTGAGAATGACCCACCGGTAAAGGGTTCTCTTCAAGCACTGATACACAGACACCAATATTTTGACCAGGGGTGCCCAAACTTTTGCATGTCACCTTATCCACCACATCACAGTATTCAGGGCCCATAAGACCACCAGACTGGTGGTCTAAACACAGGAGCCATTTCTGATTACTCAGCTTCTGCATGTACACACACACACACACTGGAAATGTAATAGTGTGTGTTAAGACAATAGATTATTGATTTTTTTAAAAAAATCTGTCTCACACACACACGCACACACACACACACACACACACACACACACACACACACACACACAAATGCATAAATGTACCCTTTTGACAGGCTTCACTGGACTTTATGGAGTTTCCCAGGAGTGTAAACATGTTTTTGCTTTAAACACTTTCTTCTCTCCTACAACCACCCACCCTACACACACACAAACACACACACACACACGTCTCAATGTCTTTTGTGAGAGAAGTTGGATTTTTCTGTCTTCAGGACATGTTCGGGCCTCTTTGTGCTTCTTGGAAACGCTGGTTATGCTGATCCCGTGGGTTTGATTAGAAACGCAGAGCGGAACATGAAAGGTGGCGAATCCAGGTCCAGAAAGTAAAAGGTCATGCTTAGTGTTGCTATGGTAGAGGTGTTGCTAGGCTACTACTAATATTTATAAAGATAATAATAATAATAAAAAAAATAAATAAATAAAACAACGACAATCCTACTAATAATTGAACTAATAACAATAAAATTACTACACATAATATTAATAATATTACTACTAGTAATAATGATGATCATTTAACAATAAAACTACTACTAATATAATTTATTGTGAATAATAATAAAACATTAAATGATGACAAAAATAAATAATATATAAATGTTATAAATATTATTATTATTATTATTATTAAAATAATATATAATTAATAATAATAATAAACTACAACAATAATAGAACTAAAAATAATAAAATTACTACTAATAATATTATTAATATTATTAATATTAATAATAATAATGATGATCAACTGACAATCAAACTATTATTATTATTATTACTAATAATAGAACTAATAATAATAACAATACAACTACTACTACTACTACTAATAATAATAATAATAGAAGAACTAATAATAAAATTATTATTATTATAATTATTTTATTTTTATATAGTATGTTTAGTTCATTTCTAGTGTAATAATCACTACAAAATCATGCCATAATCACATGCAGCAGTACTTTCCATTTCTCCAGATCCTCCTTCACCCCGGGATTGTTCAGAGGGCAGAATCGATGGTTTAGGCCGTGTTTAAGAAGCGGAGGAAAAGAACGGTCATATTGTCGTATTTATAGACTTCACACCACAGCCACCACTTCCTTACAGCAGAAGACTGTTACAGAGAAATTCTCCCAAAGCAGATTTACAGACTGCTGGAGAAGTACCCGACTTAAAGGGTTACCAGAGATCAACCCTGACACACCGCAGATACCAGCCACCAGGCCTTCCCCTGCTCTTCTGAAGAGCTGCGCATGCTGTAGCTTTGGTGCGGGGGGGTGCTGGGGGTGTTGGGGGGCGTTGGGCTCCAGGGCTGTGATGTCACAGTTGGCTTGGAATGAGAAGTGTTTTCCAGGCCACGGTGATGGTCATGCTGATTGGTGGATCATGACGCTGCTGTTTCTGTTCTGCAGGTGAAATTCCTGAGAGGAGTATGTGGTCTCATGGTTTTGCAGCCTGGGGTGTGATCGCTGTGATGTCTGTGGGCCTCGCCGCTACCTCATTGCTTCTCCACAGGAGGAGGAAAGGTGTGTGCCTGGGCTCTTCATCCTTTCTTCAGACACTTTCACCCTCTGCTGCACCCAGAACACAAGCCACACATGTGCGTCCATCCATCCATCCATCCATCCATCCATCCATTAATCCATTCATCCATCCATCCATTAATCCATTCATCCATCCATCCATCCATCCATTAATCCATCCATCCATCCATCCATTAATCCATCCATCCATCCATCCATTAATCCATCAATCCATCAATCCATCCATCTATCCATGAATCCATTAATCAATTAATCCTTCAATCTATTCCATCAATTCATCCATCTATCTATTAATCCATCCATTAATCAATTCATCCATTCATCCATTAATTAATCTATAGACACACATGGTTATAGGATCACACACACTTACACAGGTATTCATGCATGCATGAACACACACACACATGACAGGCACACACGACACATGATCTCACACACACACTCACAAAGCTAACCATGCATACCTGAACACACACACAAACACAAGCATGTACACAGACACACACACACACACACACACACACACACACTGTGTGATAAAGAAGTGTGTGTGTGTTACGTGCTATGTTTTAAAACAGTGTGTGTTATAGCTGTGTGTGTTATAGCTGTGTGTGTGTTATAGCAGTGTGTGTGTGTTTTAGCAGTGTATGTTATAACTGTGTGTGCGTGTGTTCTAGCAGTGTGTGTGTGTTATAGCTGTGTGTGTTCAAGCAGTGTGTGTGTGTTATAGCAGTATGTGTGTGTGTTATAACTGTGTGTTATAGCAGTGTGTGTGTTATAACTGTTTGTGTGTGTGTGTGTTACAGCTGTGTGTGTTATAACTGTGTGATATAGCAGTGTGTTTTACATCTGTATGTGTGTGTTATAGTAGTGTGTGTGTTATAGCAGTATGTGTGTTATAGCAGTATGTGTGTTATAGCAGTATGTGTGTTATAGCAGTATGTGTGTGTGTTATAACTGTGTGTGTTACAGCTGTGTGTGTTATAACTGTGTGATATAGCAGTGTGTTTTACATCTGTATGTGTGTGTTATAGCAGTGTGTGTTATAGCAGTATGTGTGTTATAGCAGTGTGTGTTTGTGTGAGTGTGTCATAGCTGTACTAATTTAAGGAGAAAGCAGTTTTCCCCTTTTTGTGTGCGTGTGTGTGTGTGTGTGTGTGTGTGTGTGTGTGTGTGTGTGTGTGTGCCGCTGTGTTTCCCTGTTGTCTGTCAGTGAAGACGACGTCAGTTTCTATGGTTAGCGCTTCGGTGTTGCCCTTTTTCACTCTGACATCACAGCTGTAAACATGACATCATATCATGTGACTCTGGGAGCCCCCGCATCCTTCATAGTCCTGTTCTTTTCTTCCTTCAGCGCCGAAAATAGAAAGCAGGTAGTGAGAGGAGGTAGACGGTCAGTGGGGATTCCCCCTGAGACGGGACAGAACAGCACCCAGGGTTGTGTGTCGGGGTTGTGTAACAGGGTTGTGTAACAGGGTTGTGTATCGGGGATGTGTAACAGGGTTGTGTAACAGGCTATTTATTTGGTGAAATACTAATAATCCTGTATAGTTCATTATCTAAATCTTATTAAAAATCACTGTGATCAATTACATACGTACAGACTTTTTTGTGTGCTTTGGGTTTATTCTAATGTTATATAGAGTTAATTACAGGTAGACACTCTCACTGACCGCTGACTTTATGTTTATTTGGGTTTATTTTAATGTTATATAGAGTTAATTACAGGTAGACACTCTCACTGACCACTGACTTTATGTTTATTTGGGTTTATTCTAATGTTATATAGAGTTAATTACAGGTAGACACTCTCACTGACCACTGACTTTATGTTTATTTGGGTTTATTCTAATGTTATATAGAGTTAATTACAGGTAGAGACTCTCACTGACTGCTGACTTTATGTTTATTTGGGTTTATTCTAATGTTATATAGAATTAATTACAGGTAGACACTCACTGACCATTGACTTTATGTTTAATATTGTTTATTCTAATGTTATATAGAGTTAATTACAGGTAGGCACTCTCACTGACCACTGACTTTATGTTTATTTGGGTTTATTCTAATGTTATATAGAGTTAATTACAGTCTCTCACTGACCACTGATTTTATTATATATGTTATATACGATTTGTAATGCTTCTCAGACTGACAGTGTGCTCTCTTTTCTCTTAAAGGGCAAAAAAAGAAAGGCTCCATATCGACTGTGTGTGCATCATCAGAACCAAATCTGACCGTCACGTCGGCCGACCGTAAGTATGACTGAATAAACGAGTGTTTATTGTGAGTCGAATTCTGCCTACAGCTACAGTCCAGCTCAGTAATGTTAAATGGTGATGATTATGTAGCAGCTTTACATTTCTTATTTACTTAATGGGATTTTTCCACAAGCACAACCTAGCAACAATGGCTACAGTATGTGAGAATGCAGAGCATGGGTAGGAGGCGGAGCATGGAGAGGGGGCGGAGCATAGATAGGCCCATTACCAAACGCTTCAAGGGCTAAGTCAGGCGAATCATGTAGAAAAGAGAAAATGTGAAAATCCAGGGCATGGGGTCACAGAGACTAGTGGTCTTGGGAACCACTGGATGGTCATAATGAAATGCTTGAGCTTTCACTTCACATTTTGTTCTATCCTTTATAATCCAGATCAGATAGCACTCTCTGACGGGGTAGTTTAGGTGCAAAAGAGCAAATAGTAGTGCTAGCTTCTAAATACCCTTATTGCATTGTTAAATTTTACTTGGAACCATCCCAGATATTAACCCCTCTGGCATTAGTCATGGTGCCTATAGGTTCATCTGCTCCAGAGAGCCCTATTCTATTGGCAGTACCTCTCCTCTACAGGGACTAGACAAGCTGTGTGTGTGTGTGTGTGTGTGTGTGTGTGTGTGTGTGCATTTGCACATCTGTCAGCAATAGGTACAGTGGAAAGTAGCTGAATGCATTCATTAGAAGTGGCGTCCACAAATTTCTGGACATATAGTGTGTATATATGTCAGTTATGGCAATGGCAGGTGTACTGAGTATATCCCATTGGTCTTCAGGAGCTGGACTGAAAGCCTTTATGTCCTCCTAACCAGTAGTAACATAATCAGGAATTTTGATTGCCAGTGGGTGGGACCGGTTTCATGAGAAAATGTGTCACCCTAGGCCTGTTGATACATCACTGGGTGTGAAAACCAGTGGCAACAAGGTACACTATTTGGACAAAAGTATTGGGACACCTGCTCATTCGTTGTTTCTTCTATATTTGTCAACCCTTGCTTCTGTTGGAGTAACTGTCTCTACTGTCCAGAGAAGAATGCTTTCTGCTAGATTTTGGAGGAGGAGCATTGCTGTGAGGATTTGATTGACAAAAGTGTTAGTCAGGTCAGGATGTTGTATAGATGATCACCACCCCACCTCATCTCAAGTTCCCTAATTCATCCCAAAAGTCCTAGATGGAGCTCCACCACCATCATTCCAGAGAACACAGTTCTTCTTCCACTGCTCCACAGCTCCTCAAAGCTGGGGGGCTTTATACCCCTCTACTAGCCTGACATTAGGCAGCATGGCATGACAGCGTTCAGAGTTCAGATAGAGTTGCTGAATTCCATAAACGTTAGTAATGTGTGTTTACTTTCTGTCTGTCCACCAGTTTTAATTCCGAAGAAAGATGTCACGCTGGATAACTGTGCCTTTTCGTCAGAAGGTGAGCAGTTTCAGTCTCTTTCTAATGTAGTTAAATCAGTGCCCATGGACGGGTGCATGGAGGTCTTTACAGTTTTATTAAGTGGCCATGACAACAACACAAATATAGCCTCTTTATTTACTCTCAAACCCACCAGTCAACCCAAACGTATCTTCTGAGATTCACAGGAAATCAAGAACCAGATTTCTTTTCTTTGGGAACTATTTTGCCTCACAACGTTCCCCATCTTCTCAGATCTCTGGTAGAACAGTGTCTCAGGCATCAGGCAGCATCTTCATCACATGCAAGAACTTTCTGTGAGGAGCTTTTATTATTAGAGCTTCAGACGTCTGCTTCCCTTCACCTCCACTGTAGAACTATTAGTTCTGACTGGGGAGGTTATCTAGAACCAAGCGTTTTACACCACCAAACCCCAGCAAACCCAGCAAACCCTTACTCTGAAGCACTTTATTCACATCTTAACCTTTTAACCTTTTGAACCATAGATTTATAATTCTGTTAACCCTTTGAATAGGTTATGGCTAGCCGGTGGGCCACAGAACATCCTGACCAGTTTGCATAGAGGTCCCTGTAGGTGCTGGTGGTTGGTGTGGCGCAACAGATAACACCACTACCTGCCACTGAGTTACAACACCATGTGGGTCTGGGTGACTGTGGGTGCTGTGGGTGCTGCGCTACACCAGTAAGAGTCCTTGGGCAAGACTCCTAACACTACATTGGCTCACCTCTGTAATACCAGTAACCTTGTAAGTCGCTCTGGATAAGAGGTTTCGCATATATAATTAGGTTTCGCATATTTGCGGAATCCCACAGGGTTCTATTGTAGGATCTATGAAATTGCTGTTAATTATGAGAGTACTGCAGTTATAAGGGTGAGGAAATGCAGTGTGGGTTGATGCATGAAGGAGTTAATTATGCAAAAATAAAATATAAAATCAGTGGATTTCCCCTTTTTATAAGCATTCAAGAAAACAAGCATATTAAATATCCAGTCTAGACGGTCACATGCATGTTTTCCATGTTTGGCTGTCTGCTAGAAATGTGTCATACTGCTTGCTTTGGCAGATTTCAGTCACACAGTAGCAAAACACTCGCTTTGCTTGACATTTTGTGATTGCATGATTCCTCCCTAGTGTGTGTGTGTGTGTGTGTGTGTGTGACTAATGAGTGTGTGTTTTTCCAGTGTCTGAGGAAAAAGCAGAGAAGCTGAGGGAGGTTTTGAGGCGCAGGTATGCTGATCTAAACACAGCGGAGATGAAGAGTGGGTTCACACTCCAACACAAGCTTCTCTGCGGGTACGTGCCTGTCATCTCTGTAGCGTAAAGGTGGAGGTGGGGGTGAAAGGGGGTGTTTCCTGAAAATGAAAAGGCGTCTAATGGAAAGAAATCTATGATGCTCATTTCAAAGCTTTTAGAAGATGAAAGCAGCCTAGTCTGAAAATGCACGTCCTGGAAGCTGTGGTTTTGACAGCACACAAACAAGCGAGTGGAAATGTATCCCAGTGACATCAACAAAGCCCCTTAGACGTGCTGTTATCATTCATGTGGTGGTGAAACATGTGCAAACAAGACAAACCCTCGTTCCTTCCATTGTAAGGTGGATTATATAAAGGAGTACTTCAGTGTGTCTCAATCGTAGCTCTATTTGCTGCTTCTGTAGAAACCCATTGTTTACCCTAGACAGTATAACCTTCTGACCCATGAGACAACACCGATCCTAAAAAGTAAAAATGTACCTAATTAAGTCATTGTTTTTTAAAGACATGCATATTCCTGCAACAAGTTGGGACAGGAGCAAATCAGGACTAATAATACAAAATAATAGGCTCCGAAATGGGCACCACTATGACCTGAGGATTGCTGGTTTGAATCCCGGGTCATGCTGCTTGCCATCAGCAGCCGGAGTCGCAGAGAGCACAACTGACCTGGCTCTCTCAGGGGAGGGTTGATGGCATTTCCTCCCCACATCACTCCTAATGTAATGTTGGTCAGCAGAGACGTCTGTTAGCTGTTGTACCCTGGCTACCTTCTATCTTCAGCAGCAGATAGAAAAGAAGCGGTGGCTACTGACATGTGCTAGTCTTCACCCTACTACTGTTGGGGGCTTTGCTAGTGATATACAAATAAAGACAAGAATAACAAGATAATAATATAATAACACAATAATAATAACAACTATTTTGTAGGAGTTTTCATGCAAACAATGCAGCATGTTACATAAGGTAATACAAAACAATAAATGTTATGAACATGATTTCAATGAAATATGAAATAGATAAACAGATGTAACCATTTCTATAAATAAATATATTTGTAGTTGCTTTTAAAACTTGTAATGGTGAAAAGATGACCAGTATCTATTGTTAGAGTGTTCAGAGCTGTGGTGCATAGTGGCAAAAAGCTGTTTCACTCATTTTTGGATCATTTAGAAAGCCAGCATTTGATGACCTTTGAGGTACGAAGCTGCTAACCCATTACGGGCTTTAAAAACCAACTGAAAAGTACCATCGCTCCTGAAAATGAAGGTGTTTCAAATGGTTCTTTGAGAGATGCCATGGGAAAGCCATGTCTGTAATGGAGATGTGACTTTTTGAAGGTCTAAAGAACCTTCAATTGATATGAAGGTTCTCTCCACTTGTTATTCCATGCCATTGCACCAGTAACCCTTTGTAGAACCTTTACTTTTTACAAGTCTATGCTTATTTAACCAGTCAGAACACGACTAACATTACTGCTATTTCTCAGGACTGCTTAGGATGTACAAAGATACTTACCCCCATTTAAATATGGCTGAAGAAGGTTTTGCTGGATTATGGCAGATTATTATACAATATACAGGTTTACAATGGCAAACCTGTGGCATGTGGCATGTCCTGACTATGTGAGTATATAGGCCCCAGTCTATAGGTTTAATACACTAGGATGCACCGTGATATTTGGACACCCCTATTCAAATGGCGTGTTGCTGATTTTGAGTTTTTATTTATTTACTGAAATTAACATTTTTATATACATTCATTTTATATATGGTGTTTGGGTTGGTGTAGCGGATAACAACACCACCCTCCCTGTACTAGACTAGATTTTGGTTCCTTGCTGGGCTAGCCCACCACTCTATACCTATATAAGACTCCCAACTCTACATTCTCCTACCTGTGTAATATGATTTATATATAAGAGCTCCATATAAAAAAACACAAAAACTCTCAGTGGTTTTTAAGCAGCAAATATGCATTAGTTCTAACCAGTTTGACTTGTTCAGGGGTGTAAAATAATATAGACACTGTACAAGTGAAAGTACTGTATGTTTACTGTATCAAATTACCATCAATTCTGCTCTCTGAGAGACTGCTGAAATTCAGCCACTGCCTCATGGCCTCTAATAGAAGTGCCTTAGGGGGTTTCAGTTTCTGTGTAAGTACAGAGAAATGTGTCATGGTAGCAGATATGAGTAATTTTCCTTTAATAATTGATAACACAATGATAATCTACCAAGATCAGACCCAGGCCCACTTACATAATGGCTTAAAGATGCTAAACCGCTCAGGCTAACCTTTAGTTTGTTAGGAGTCAGGGACTTACCGTGTGAGTGGCCTGTCGGGGAGAAAGGACAGTAACGTTGCAGGAAAGGTCAGAAATACACAGCTGAGCTTTGCAAAACCAAAGTCATGGAAAATCTAAAAAGAAGTCACATGCCAGACTGTTCTGATCCCCATAGAGAGAAACTGCAAGCTGCTCAGACCTGGAGTTCCTCAGTGAGGTATAAGGGTCAGATGCTAGCTGAGGGGTGGCTGTGGGTTAATCCCCTCACACTGTAAGTCAGTCACACTGCAAGGAGTAGGTTTAAACCCAATAATATGCTGAAATTTTAAAAAGTATCTAATTTTCAACACAGTCAGGCACTTATTAATATGATATTTTAAGCGTAATAAGCACATTATCTCAGATATAAGTAAAAGGGACAGCTGTGGCCTAAAAGGTAGAGAGGCAGGCACTGGAACTGGAAGGTCACTGGTTCAATCCCCTAGTCTGGCAGGTTTTTGCAAATGTATAAAGTCAGTCAGGCCACAAGACTGTTCTATTTCACATTGAGAGAAACTGCAAGCTCAGTGGTGGTCGTTGGGTTAATCCCCTGCACCAGCAGGCTTATACTGCAGCATGAGGTCAGTCACACTGCAAGGAGTAGGTTTAAACCCAACAATATGCTGGAATTTTAATAATAATAATGGTAATTTAATTTTGAACACAGTTGAGCACTTATTAATATATTATTTTAAGCGTAATAAGCACATTTTCACAGATATAAGTAAAATGTCTGAAAGGTAGAGAGGCAGGCTTGGAACTGGAAGGTCACTGGTTCAATCCCCTGGTCTGGCAGGTTTTTGTAGATGTATAAACTGAGGTTCCTCTGGGGTGTATGAGGGTCAAAGCTAGCTCAGAGGTGGTCGCTGGGTTGAATGAAGTCAGTCACACTGCAAGGAGTAAACAGTCAAGCACTTATTAATCTAATATTTTAAGCATAATAAGCTATTTTTAACGAATACAACTAAGAGGGGCAGCGGTGGCCTAAAACTTAGAGAAGCAAACTGATTAGACCTGGGTTTTCTCAGTGGTCAGGGGTGTAAAATGTCCAGGGTAGCTGTACTGCACTGAAAGTCTTACTTAGTTTAGGGCCTGTGATTGACAGGGGCCATAAGACATGTATTAATGGAGTATTTTGGCAACAGAATTGTCAGCAAAGTCATGGGGCCTAGTGTAATGTCTTATCATAGGGCCCAAAATCCCTGGCAGCACCTCTACCTGGAAAGTCGCTGCTTCAGTCCCCTGGACTGTCTACTCTCTATATATAAGCATAGAGCATAAAAGTGAAAGTACATGTTCTTCTACTTGTAACAGATGCAAGTAGGAGGTGCAGCGATGGCCCAAAGATTAGAAAAGCAGGCTTAGACTCAGGCCTATTTCTCAGAGAGTGAAAGGACTCAAGAATCTAAATACATCTACATGAACATCGCTCAGAAAGGAGGGCAGAGGCCTTTGCAGTGACTGAGTCACACCTAAACCCTGCTCACATGTTGCTAGATGCTTAAAAAAACAGACCACGCCCACTTCTGAATCAGAATCATCTGACTAACCAGCTTAGTGTGTGTTTTCTTTTTCTGTACAAGTGAAATAAACAAAAAAGGGTGAATTTATAGTCTGCATCAGATAAGAATCATGGGGTCGAGCCTGTTTTTATCACTGTGGGAAATGTGAGTAGTGGCACTGATATCTCACCCTGTGGTTCAATTTTCCAGAGTCATGTGCACATTTCCTCCAAATGTCTGAAGTCGTCTGAAAGTACGCCTACCATTAATTTTCATTCCACACACCTACTTCTCGCACTACTGTAGCCTAAAAGTGCCAGCGCCTCTGCACTCCCACACTAGACACTTGCTGGGGTTTTTTGGCGGTATGTTAGGGAGGTTGCCTACCCCTGACCCTAACCTTAGTCTTATGACTCCTTGGCCATGTTATTTAGGTATATCACCGACTGACATGTCCTTGATGTCCTTGGTGGTGTATTTGTGAATTAAATGTCTATTTGATCAAATACAGTAAATGGACAAAAGTATTGGGACACCTGCTCATTCATTATTTCTTCTGAAATCAAAGGTACTGTTTTACAAAGAGTTGTTGGAGTAGCTGTCTCTACTGTCCAGAGAAGAAGGCTTTCTACTAGATTCTGGGGGAACTTTGCTGTGAGACTTTGATTGCATTCAGGATATTGGATAGATAGAAACAGTATAGGATGAAGCAACACCATCCGTCATTCCAGAGAACACAGTTCTTCCACATGCTGGGGGGCTTTATACCCCTCTACTAGCCCACGCCTGGCGTTATTAGGCAGCATGGGGCCAATAGGTTCATGTTTATCCACTTCAGAGAGTCCTATTCTATTGGCAATACTACTTGTCAGGGACTAGACAAGCTGTTTGTGTGTCATAGTGTACTTGAAGAAGGGTGGCTTGTTAGAGTACCCTCAGGGGTGTAACATTACCAGAGAAGCAACTGTCAAAGTCTTCCTCATTTAGAAATATGGAAGTATAGCCGTAGCTTAAAGCGTACAGCAGTGGGTGTGTGACCAGAAGGTTGCTGGTTTGATTCCCTGGACCAGCAGGAAAGAAAGTGTGGGCAGGGATAGGGATAGGATTGTTATCCACTACACCAACCAACACGATTTGCCCACTTTTATCCATGATTACTGTTTATTTACTGAATTTAACATTTTTTGGGGAAAAGTAATGAAGCCTGTATATAAAGGTTATATGCTAATTTATATGCTATTTTTTGTTTCAGTAAATAAACAGAAAGTGGTTTATTGAGTGCTGCTATAGAAGAACCACTGTTGGTTCCATAAAAAATATTTTTTTATACACCTTTTTAAAACCTAGTGGCCAAGCTGTCACTGTCGACACGTAGGGCAAGAGCAAGCATTTACTTCATTCACTTTTACGTAGCTAATTACCTTCCCCTGTTTTATCCTTTCCAGAGAAAAGCAGTATGACCACCTCCAGCCCATCATTCCAGGCCTAAAGGAAACTGTTCTCCTGGAGGTCAAAGAGGGAAGTGGTACATCATCTCTAGCCCAAAAGCTGGCCTTTTCCTGGGCTAACAACCTCAACTCTGACCTCTTCAACATCGGCGGGATCCGACTGGTCATACTAGTGAACTTTGAGGGACAGGAGGGGGATTTCTTCCAGGTTGTGGGGTCCAACATTCCGAGCGAAGCTGGCCTGGAGACAGCTGATGTCAGAGATATCCTTCTGGGGAACACGGACAGCCTCCTGGTTCTGGACGGCTATGAACAGGGGAACAACAGAGAGGTGGACGGGACTCTTATGAAGTTCTTGAAGGAGCGAAGCACCAGCAGGGTGCTGATCACAGCCCGGCCTGGACACCAGCTCAGCGGTGTGGGCAAAGTGCTCACCAGAACCTTGCAGCTCCACACACAGGCTGAAGGAAGCTGATGAATGGGGAATAATACACAGTATTCCATATTGTTACAATATTCGGACCCATGGATTACAGCGATACAGGAATTTTAGTGCATGCAACAATTACATTTAGTGCATGCAACAATGTTACATTTCTCCGTACGATTAAAATTGTCCAGATTTATTCAAATAAATTAGGAAAGAACCTTATATCAACATTTTTATACCTTCAAAAGGCTCTTCACACACATTTTGTTTACATAATGATTCTTTATGGAATTAAAATTCTTCTGTGGCATCAAAGCACCTTTATATTTAAGCCTGTGCTGAGCACTTCTAAAGGAAATTTGAAAGATTGGACCTTCTGAATATGGTAAATTACATTTAATGACCTCTATACTCTTGTAACAGTGTGCTGATCAATGCCATTTCATGTCACACTCTCGAAAAAAGGGTGTGTTCAATGTTTTCTGCTTAAAGGAACAAACATGCCCTTTAACTTTACCCACAAACCGCCATGTTGTTTTTTCAGCAGTGCATCATGTCTATGTCTTTGGTTACAGCAATGCACCAAAATGCAAGAAACTCACCCAGCCACTCACGTGCACACAGGATGTGGGTACAGTCTGACAGGTGTTTACTGTCTTCTGATCACAGAAACGCAATAAGATGATAGACTGTGTAAACAGCTCCAGTCTCTTTAGGACACAACGTGTATAACACTGCCTGTTGGAACATGGAGAAGTAGAGATATTGGTGCCCTGGTCTTTACGGTTGCTCAAGCACTGCCAGGATTAAATGAGTAAGACTGCCAAAACTGCCAGCGTTCTAAGAAGAGCCTTCTTTGTATTTTATCTGTGGCGCCATTTCAATTCTAGATTTCAGACGACATGAGAACTGTTAGTCTGAGCAGAAGATTTTCTCTGAAATGTTGTTCTTGACTTGGATGTCTGTTTTGTTCAATTGTCTGACTGTGTAATTATATTTGTACATTTCTCTAAATATATAATTGCAGTTATTGACTGTCTACTATGAGTTATTCACTATCCACTATAAATTACTCAGTGTCCACTATAGATTATTCACTATCCACTATGAATTACTCAGTGTCCACTATAGATTATTCACTATCCACTATGAATTACTCAGTGTCCACTATAGATTATTCAGTATCCACTATGAATTATTCACTATCCACTATGAATTATTCACTATCCACTATGAATTACTCAGTCTCTACTATGAAAGCTTGAATATTCACTATGAATTACTCACTATCCACTATAGATTAATCACTATCCACTATAGATTATTCACTACCCACTATAGATTATTCAATATCTACTTTAGATTATTCACTATCTACTATAGATTAATCACTATCCACTATAGATTATTCACTATCCACTATAGATTATTCACTATCCACTATAGATTATTCAATATCTACTTTAGATTATTCAATATCTACTATAGATTAATCACTATCCACTATAGATTATTCACTATCCACTATAGATTATTCAATATCTACTATAGATTATTCACTATCCACAATATATTATTCACTATCCACTATAGATTAATCACTATCCACTATAGATTATTCACTATCCACTATAGATTATTCAATAGCTACTATAGATTATTCAATATCTATTATATATTATTCACTATCCACTATAGATCATTTACTATCCACTATAGATTAATCACTATCCACTATAGATTGTTTACTATCCACTATAGATTATTTACTATCCACTATAGATTATTCAATATCTACTATAGATTATTCAATATCTACTATATATTATTCACTATCCACTATAGATTATTCACTATCTACTATGCCTTCAGTACCTACTAAAACCTATTCACTACTAATGATTAACTATTATAAATCATTTCACTACCAATCATTATCCATTATGAATTCATCAGTATCCACTATATATTAATCACAATGAATTATTCACTTTCTACTCTGAATGATTTACTATCTACTATGAATTATTTACTATTCACTATGGATTATTCACTATCCACTATAGATTATTCAGTATCCACTATGAATTATTCACTATTCACTATTACTTCAGTAACTACTAAAACCTATTGAATACTAATGATTGACTATTATAAATCATTCCACTATCAATCATTATCCATTATGAATTCATCAATATTCACTATATATTAATCACTATTTACTATGAGTTATTCACTATCCACTATGAATTACTCAGTATCCATTATGAATGATTGGCTATCCACTATTAATTATTCACTATCTACTATTAATTATTCATTACTTATTCAAATGTATTCACTACTAATTATTAACTATTATAAATCATTCTACTACCATTCATTATCCCTAATGAAATCGTTACTATCCACTATGAATAATTCAGCAACTACTATGAATTATTCAGTATCATCTATGAATTATTTTGTAGCTACTATTAACTATTCAATATCTTTTGTGAATCATTCAGTATGTACTATAAATTACTGAGCATTCTCTATGAATTACTCAGTAAGTACTAAAAGTGCTTTCAAATAATCATAAGTTATTCAAATAATGCTATGCATTTTCCTGAACCCATGAAATTCGTGTGTATCTGCTGTATTTATGAGACAGAGGAATTGAAAAGTAGGCCCAAAAGACCCTGGACTGAGGAGTTTACAGACCCCATGTCTGCAGTGCAGCACTGAACTACTTTTACTTTCTGTTCAGCTCTGCAGGCCTGCTTACACTTCCTCAAAATGTGGTACTGATTAGCGTGTCAAAGGGGGAAATGTGTGTTTCCTGCAGAGAGAAACAGCTAAAGAGGGTAAAGGCTCCAGTTCAGTGAGGTACCTCCACACCAGCAGCAGTACACTGAGCACGCTGGCTCTTTGTGCAAGCTGGGTTTAAATATCAGCAAGATGTCAGACAACAGCTGGATGGTGTGCAAATGCACATCAGTACAGGCTCCAACCACAGCTTTGGCACGTACTGTGCCCACAGAGGCGCAGGATGTCTATTTTGGAGAGCGTTACTGTAAAGATGCTGCAGAGAGAAGAAGACGCCGGCCTGCTGGTAAATCCACAGGCAGGAAGCAGCCGTCCCTTCACTGTAAATCAGATTTCTGCTGCACTCGAGTCTTTAAATTTACAATTCGGTGAATGTCTGGATTCTGATCATCATAAACACATACGTCCACCATATGTCCAAATATTTGTGGACACCTCTTCTAATGAATGCATTGAGCAACTTTAAGCTGCACCCATTACTGACACAGATGTGCAAATGCACACACACACACAGCTTGTCTAGTCCCTGTAGTATTGAGAAGTATTGCCAATAGAATAGGAACACGAACCTGTTGGCTCTATGCTTAATGCCAGGTGTTGGTTTAGAGGGGCATAGCATTGAGGAGCTGTGGAGCAGTGGAAGAACTGTGTTCTCTGGAATGATGGATGGTGGTGGAGCTCCATGCAGTACTTTTGGGATGAATTTGGAAGTTGGGGATGATGAGGTGGATGTCTTCTTTCCTGAACAGTAGAGAAAAACTCTTTGTAATACCCCCAAATACTTTTGAGGTATTTTGATCACCCAACATCCTGACCTCATTGACTTCAGCTTATGTTGCTGAATGCAATCAAATCCTCACAGCAATGCTCCTCCTCCAAAATCTAGTAGAAAGCCTTCTTCCCTGCACAGTAGAGACAGTTACTCCAACAAAAGCAGGATCAACTCTTTAAATACCCTTGATTTCAGAAGAAAGAGCAAATGAGCAGGAGTCCCAATACTTTTGTCCATATAACACATTAATGAGCACAAAGATAAACTGATATATTGACTATATTGACTGATTTTTGTGAGTGTGACCAGACCATTCACAATATACTGGAGTCTACTGTCGGGAGTTTTTGAATGCAAAACATGGTTTCGTTTAATCAGAAAGCAGGAAGTCCCAGAGATGTATAATGAAAATGAAATTCAACAGCAAAGCAAAAGTAAGTGTTTAATATATTAGGAATTGACCACTGACAGCATTGACCAGCCTATGACCAGACTTTACGCTATAGCTACTGGGAAACACATCCATAGGAACACCTGTCCACCTATCCACTTACCAATGCAATTATCCAACCAGCCAATCACATGGCAGCATAAAATCATGCAAATAGAGGTCAGAAGCTACAGCTAATGTCGGACAGCAGCCTGGAGCTGACAGAAAGGCTACAGTAGCTCAGATAACTACTCTGTATAACTGTATAGAGCAGAAAATTCACTCAGAATGAACACCACCACCACCTCCACCTCCAACCTTGAGGAGGATACCGAGCTACAATGGCAGAAGACCACGTCAGGTTCAGAAGGCCACTTCTGTCAGCCAAGAACAGAAAGCTGAGGCTGCAGTGGCTCAGAACAGGCTCACCAGCACTGGACACACAGCTGAAGACTGGAGAAGCGTAGCCTGGTCTGATGGGTCTGGATCCAACCTGTCGAGTGTGAACAGTCCAGGCTGGTGGAGGTGGTGGTGCAATGCTGTGTAAGTAATCGAGCAGCTGCATGCCTCACTGACCGCCTGTGGGTTTTCGTTTCAACTCATAATCTCAGATCTGCAGATCATGGCCCTCTGCAAAACCCCTGCATAAAGCACAAGAGAAGTGGAGAGCCTTCCTGAACTTTCTGAAATGTCCAGCTTTTAATATAAGATCTGCCAACATACACTACATGTCCAAATATTTGTGGAAACCCTCTCTGATGCAGATGTGCAAACGCACTCATACAACTTGAAAAGTCCCTGTAGAGAAGTACTGCCAGTAGAATTGGGAGCAGATGGATGGTGGTGCTCCATCCAGTATTTTTTGGATGCTCAAGGGCCCAACAGTGGCCACTGCACCTAAGGCATGTGTCAGTGAATGCAATCAAATTCTCACAGCAATGCTTCTTCATAAGCTAGTAGAAAGCCTTCTTCCCTGGACAGTAGAGACAGTTACTCCAACAAAAGCGGGATCAGCTCTTTTTAATGGCCTTGATTTGAGAAGAAACAATGAATGAGTGAGTGTCCCAATACTTTTGTACACATAGTGTATCTGTTTAATTTAGCTTCAAATGAATGCTTTTTTGTTAATGTTACTTTTTTTATGGCCACTTTGAGTCTGATCTTGTTTGATCTTAGAAGCTAGACAGGGTCAGGCCTGGTCAGACCTTGGATGGGAGACCCTCTGGGAATACCGGGTGCTATAAGCTTGGGTTCCTCCTGTTACATCAGCAAAATCCATCCTACCACAGACATACAATTCTCACAGTATAGCAGAGATATTTGGTGCTTGGCAAAAAGTGTTCTATGCAGTACTGAAGATGGGTTCTTTCATTATATACAACCCTTTTGAGAACCATCTCAAAAGGTTCTCCTTGTATATAAAGAAGCATTTAACCAATCAAAGACCCACATTGACCAGATGGGTCCAGTTTTATCTCCAAAGCGCTGGGATTTTACTCCGTCAAGCCATAGCACCTTATATAACCAATCTTCTGATTGAAGACTGAGATGAGTAGAATCTGGATTTAAGCTTTCAAATGGTTCTTGAAGTTCTTATGGTTCTATTAAGAGCCACTGTTTTTACTAAATAACCCTGTGTGCACCAGAGCTGTACTGATTCAGTGTGCACAGAACCTTTGCGTAGTTTAGGGACTTTTTGGAGAGTAACATTGTGACTCAGCAGAGTTTTTAGTCAGCTGTTTTGGAAATGCAAACCATGATGAAGGTCAGAATATGGCATGCATTAATAACCTCCAGGCAAACGGAAGAACCCCATACAACAATAAACCACTTTGATGAACGTCATTTCTGCAGATCTTTAGAATGCTGACAGGAGTCATGGTGGTCCCACTCATAGCTGTGGTGAACCTGGAGGAGAAAAATAACAACCTGTGACCCACAGTTTAACCATCTGTCTGCTGTAGGCCTGCAGCTGAAAGACGGAAACCACATTATGGGAGAAGAAGAGGAAGTGTGTGAATTCGACCCCTTTAGAAATCTGCTAAAACATGACATGTGCACTGGATACAGACTTCTGGACTGAATATTTCTAGATCTGCTGATCTCCTGGGATGTTCAACGCAACAGAAAGGCAGAAAAGCAGCTCAGAATGAACACCACCACCTCCTTCAACCTATCAGAATTATGCAATATGTAAAAGTGTGTTAGGGGTAAACTGTGTTTTTCTTGGTATGGTTGAATAATGAGAGTTTAATGGATGGAAGTGACAAACCGTGAATCTCAAATGCTGCTGTTCCTCCTTAAAAAAAAAACCTCCAGCAGAACCAGAACAGAGCTGGAAAACAGGCCGATTCCAAAACCCCAAAACTGTTACATCACAGTCTTGACTTGTTCCATTTACACCCACTATACATTTACATGAACCCCACCCACTAGAGAAAGCCCTAGTCAAAGCTGGAGAAACAGTGAAATGTGATGCCGACTTGATACTGGAGAGCAGCTCATCACCTCCAGACTATTCTAGTTATGTGAATACAGGTTGCTATGGCAACCAGACCTCATGACCACAACTCAACAAAAGGGGCTTAACGGCAGAGTGTGACAAGGCGTGTGGTCAACTGGCAGTGGTGGGAAGCAGTTCAATGGTTGATGTAGATGCAGGTACATGTAGACCAATAGTGGAAATGTACCCAGAATGCTAGGCAAAAAAAGTCAACCCTGATACAATCTCATTAGCTAGCTAGCTGATAGGATTACATAAGGAACTTATAGAGCACTACAACACCATCTGGTAAGACATGGAATTAACTGCATAAATAATTACTATGTGCACAATTCTTGTGCTAAAAACAAAGCTATGCTATGCTAAATTGTCCAATTGAGCAATTGCAGTCATGCAGGAACATCGGATTATTTAATTTTGAGGTAAAATAACAGGGTGGTTACTATGCTATGCTACATTGAGCCATTGCAGTGATGTAAACCAGTCAACCAGAGCAGAGCTCATCATTGGTTCTTGCAGGCCCACCATAAAAGGTAACATCAGTTTATTTAATTCTAAGGTAACATAACAGGGTGGTAAAATAACAGGGTGGTAAATAGGCTTGTTAAAGAACAGCGGAGCATTTTACAGCCAAACTAAGGCTCCATATTTACTATTTATACATCAAACTACACAATAAAATACTGTTAAATACAATTTATGACACAGTTTTCAGGTCTGGACAGATCCTCTGTGACTCCTTCCATTATTGTAAAAGGGGGGATTTCCTTACCCCTCATTCACACATTCACACATCTTTCGTCAGCTTCAGTCAGCTTCCTCCTCATGGCCTTTCCATTCATTGCTCAGCTCCTGATGTATCTCGCATTGCCATCCGTTTTTAAGCATTGGCATAGGTTCTAAAGGACCCATTTCCTGTATTTCTGAAGTTGCATTTGTGTGTTTATGTACAAAAACCGTCAGAATGAATCCTTACATGCACATTTTCCAGCTTCTTGATTTCTTAGAAATAGACAGACTGTGCTTTTTCGATTGTACCACCCTCCGCCCCTGCAGATCTACCTTCTATAAAGATGATTTTCCACTGTCTCTGTATCTTTTCCTATTACACGGTCCGTTATTATGTGCTTTTAGGACGGGTGTATGTAAATGACATCAGTTCTGATTGACTGCTGTGTCACTCTAGTACACTGTAGTAGGCCATCACAAAAACAATAGAAGGTATGCATGTGACACATAGGCTGAATAGGCCGGCCGAGTGGCAGGGTTAGCGTTCAGTGTGAAGGCCGCTAACACAAAAACGGGAAAGAGCTGTTGCTGAGCGACTGATTGTACAAACAGATTCAGCAGGGATTCAGAGCTTCCTTTTATAGAAGAGCAGAGGAACTAATGGATTACTGCAATTCACAGAAACCGCTGGAATCCAGGCACCGAAACGTGTGGGAGCTCACTGAGTGCTGAAAACAAGCCCACTGTAGTTCAAGTAAAAGAGAAAGCAAGCAAACCTGGATGAGCCAGTCTACCGAATGAGGCTGAAAACAGTGGAAACCCCTCCTAAGACCTCCTAGGACTCATCTCTGTGCTCTCAGATATGAGGCTTTATCCTCTAAACAGGTGGGATTTGAGCATTACTTAGCTGGACAGTCTTGTTTACACATGGCTGTAAATGGACCATTGGTTCTTTAGTAATGTGGATGTATCGCGGTCGAGTCTGGCTAACTACATTACACACTAATAAAAAATAGCAGTTTTGCATGTTGTAAGACTGATATATGTAAACAAGTTCTGTCTTAATATAGTCTTAATATAGACTGAAGAGACATCAGCTTCTGCTCTGCCAGGATTTAACAGAACTGAAGTGATCACCCCGGGGAAGACATGCAGTTTGAGTCAATGGCCTGTATATCTGGATGCTTTTACTTTCGCTTTTTATCTCTAGCTTTGTTTTTGACTGATATTGTTTGTTTACTCAATATTTGTTTGTTTTTAAAAATTTACAAACTAAATCACACACTAATAAAAAATAACAGTTTTGCCTGTTGTAAGACTGATATATGTAAATGAGTTCTGTTCTGATTGGCCTTCAGAACACTCATGCAGTCCTTGAAGACAAACAATCTGTAAAACACAAAGACTTACATTAATAAAACCACTACTTTAGCAGTGACATACATGCTTGACTTAATATAATAATATTAATCATAATATATTATGTATTATCATCATATTTGTTGACCTGATCATAACATACAACTATTAGCTATTAGCTATCTGTTTTGAATGTCTATTTCTCTGTCCATTACTTGCTAACCGAAGGCGCTGTGCCTGTAGTGAATTTACATAGCATGTCCTGTAGTTCTGCTCAGCTATCCAGGATAACATTGACTTGATGCCATGATTTTCGTGGGGCACAGCAACATTTTACTGGGCCACATTCCCTTAGTAAATTGGGTCTGATGATGCCCCTGCTGTCCTGTGATGGTGGGGCCATATGTAGTGTAATACTGGGAACAGCAGGTCTTGAAACTGCACCAAACTCTTTCATTTCAAACCAGAGAGGAAACGCTTTGAGGCCTTTGCGTAAAACTGAAAGTCCCACCAGGTGAACACTGCCTACTCACTTTCCTCTTATATCCGGTATTTTTAACAGATGATGAAAATGCTAACAGAGGGATGTGTCAGCATTTTTACGTTCTATAATGTCAACAGTAGAACCTGTAGCCTGATGATATGTGTGGAGCGAAGGCATCCTGCTATATGGGACAGGCCCTTTTAAAAAGGGTAGCCAGAATACCATCCACACCTTCAGAACACTCATGCAGTCCCCGAAGACACATAGTCCTTTCTTACATTAAGAAAACCACCACTTTAGCTGTGACATCCGTGCTAGCTTATTCATAAATGTTTGCCGGAATACTGACCTGTTTTATGGTTTGTGTGACACTAGGCAAGGTCGCGCTCTTCCCTCATTAGCATGATCCATTAGCGGTTCATAACACAACACCACCCTGCAAAAAAATCCCAGCTGAACCAGTCTGATCTGTCCTGGTTACTGATGTTGTTAAACTCATGTGGTCACTCTGACTTGCCTTGGCAAATAGACACACATATTTAAAAGTAGCTTCACAGAGATCCGGGTCCGAGCCTCTTTTGAGCGAGCCAGAGGCCACAGTGGCAAGCAAAACCTTTAAAACTTGAGAATAACAAGGATAAAAATTGACAAAAACAAAAACAGTGGTGAGTTAAGAGCTCTGGCAATTGTGACCTCAAGCCATCAGTGATGACAACGTGAGTGAAAGGTGAACGGTTTCACAACAACTTAATAATGATGCTTTATATAGTCTTGATATAGACTGAAGAGACTACAACCATCTGCTGCTCTGCCAGGATTTAACAGAACTGCAGCGATCGACCCAGAGTAGACATGCAGTTTGAGTCAATGGCCTGTAGATCTGGATGCTTTTACTTTCGCTTTTTATCTCTAGCTTTGCTTTTGACTGATATTGTTTGTTTACCTAATATTTGTATTAACCCATTAATGCAGGTTATTAACACACACTAAAGTGTATCATTCAGTAACTACAGGGACTTCTGTACAAACTGTGGGGCTAATCTTTGGTAACAGAAGCTTGTAATAACACAAAGGCAGCATGGTGCCAATAGGGTCATGATGTTGATCTGCTCCAGAGAGTCCTATTCTTTTGGCAGTACTTCTCTACAGGGACTAGACAAGTTGTGTGTCTGTGTGTGCATTTGTACATCAGTGTCAGCAATGGGTGCAACTTAAAGTAGCTGAATGCATTCATTAGAAGGGATGTCCACAAACATCTGGACACATAGTGTACGTAAACAAGAATCTGTTGTGGTAAATGATGTGAAAGAATGAGGCACATCGTCAGCACACCGTCACCCCTCATGTTTTAGTTTTTGATCATTGAACCTTGCAGCCCTCAGATGGCTCTTTTCCAGGATGCACATTTGCTGTGAAAGGTCTGTTGAACAGGACGTGACAAGTTCAGCAGAAACAGCTAAAAACTCTTGCTAAATACACTCCTTCGCAAAACTGCAGGCTTGACGGCGGTGGAGATGTTCCGCTAACGCACAAATCAACACAACAAAAACCAACATTGAGTGAATGTCATGTTCAAACATTTGACAGACATTGAATATTGGTTGGAAATCAAAGTCACATATTCATCAAAAAACAACATTAAGTAAATGTCCAGCTCAAACGTTTGACAGACATTGAATATTGATTGGAAATCAAAGTCATATATCCATCAAAAACCAACACTGAGTAAATGTCACGCTCAAACGTTTGACAGACATTGAATATTGCTTGGAAATCAAAGTCACATAGCCTTAAAAAAACAACATTGAGTGAATGTCTAGTTCAAACATTTGACAGACATTGAATATTGATTGGAAATCAAAGTCATATATCCATCAAAAACCAACACTGAGTAAATGTCACGCACAAACATTTGACAGACATTAAATAATGGTTGGAAATCAAAGTCATATAGCCTTAAAAAAACAACAGTGAGTAAATGTCACGCTCAAACATTTGACAGACATTGAATATTTGTTGGTAATCAAAGTCACATATTCATCAAAAACCAACATTGAGTAAATGGCATGCTCAAACGTTTGACAAATTGAATATTGGTTGGAAATCAAAGTCACATATTCATCAAAAACCAACATGGAGTAAATGTCACGCTCAAACATTTGACAGACATTTAATATTGTTTGGAAATCAAAGCCACATATTCATCAAAACAACATTGAGTGAATGTCAAGATCAAAAGTTTGACAGACATTGAATATTGGTTGGAAATCAAAGTCATATATTCATGAAAATCCAACATTGAGAAAATGCCATGCTCAAACATTTGACAGACATTGAATATTGGTTGAAAAATCAAGGTCATGTATTCATTGAGAAACAACATTGAGTAAATGTCATGCTCAAACATTGAATATTGGTTGAAAAATCAAGGTCACATATCCATCAAAACCCAACATTGAGTAAATGCCATGCTCAAACATCCGACAGACATTGAATGTTGGCTGGAAATCAAAGTCACATATTCATCAAAAACTAACATTGAGTAAAAGTCAAGCTCAAACATTTGACAGACATTGAATATTGGTTGAAAAATCAAAGTCACATTCATTGAGAAACAACACTGAGTAAATGTCAAGCTCAAACGTTTGACAGACATTGAATATCGGTTGGAAATCAAAGCCACATATTCATCAAAACAACATTGAGTGAATGTCAAGCTCAAACGTTTGACAGACATTGAATATCGGTTGGAAATCAAAGCCACATATTCATCAAAACCCAACATTGAGTGAATGTCATGCTCAAACGTTTGACAGACATTGAATATCGGTTGGAAATCAAAGCCACATATTCATCAAAAACCAACATTGAGTAAAAGCTCGAAGGTTTGACAGACGTTTTATTGCCTACCTAGCAAATTGTGCCTACTTAACACCCTGACTTCGAACAAACAGCATATCACTCTCCAACAATGAAGTGATAAAGTTCACCAGACGTTGGGTTTTGGCCATCATACCTCACAAGTAAATGTTCTACGACAATGTACCACTGGCATGTGACGTTTGGAAGATGTTGGATTTGAGTTACTGAACATCGTCACTATTCTACGTCAAATGAAAAAAGGCCTTGTCCTTACATTGTCAACATCTGCTGCTGTTGGTGGCCTTCTGGAATGTGACGCAATGGGCCAGAATCTCAAAGGAATGTTTCCAACATCTTGGGGAATCCATGCCATGAAGAACTGAAGCTGTTTGGTAAGCAGAATGAGGAACTTTCCAGTATCAGTGTCTTCCTGATAAACAATTCACACACATTATTTTTCATTGTTTAATTTCCTTCATTTCCTAAGACCAGTAACTTTCTGTACACAAACATTAACAGTCCTTCCAGCAGCACAGTTGTACTGATTGACAAACCCTTACATATCAGCTCATGCATGCTTTAGGGACTTTCTGGAGACAAAACATGTTTAGCAGAACAATAGAGTTTGAGAGTCAGCTATTTTATATAATGTGGAACTCCCTCGAAGGAACTGAGAGAAACAGGTTTAAATATTCTTACATATAAACACTATGTGTCCAAACATTTATGCACACCCCCTCTAATAAAAGCATTTAGCTACTTCAAGATGTGCAAATGCACACACATTCAGCCGGTCTGTCCCTGTAAAGAAACACTGCCAATAGAATAGGACTCTCTTGAGCAGATAAAGCCTGAGCCTATTGACAGAATCCAATCAAATCCTCACAGACTCATAAACTTTGAAAGACACAAAGAATGAGCAGGTGTCCCAATACTTTTGTCAAAACAGTGTATTCTTTACGTATGAAATTCTCATGAAATCTGGTTCAGAGATGAGATCATGTGAATGGATTGAGAGCTTTTAATTCCCAGTCCAACCACCCCTAACTGAACTGGGTGTGCTGGTCCTGGAGGACCCATAAACTATGCTTGGGGGTGGTCCCACAGGTCTGGGCCGCAACAGCGCTGCTGGCTGATGGTCAAAACTCAAAACTCCAGCAATAAAGAAGCTGTGGAATCTGCCGTGGGTGGAGAATGGTCAGCGAGAGTGATCCTGTGGTGACTGTCCACTGATGAATGGGCTAGAGATGGCCTGCTCTCTGCAGCTCTGCACCTACAAACTGCACCTCAATGGTTCTGTAGGTGTTTCTGAGGAAGTGCTCAACGAGTGTAGGCACAAGGTAGGTGTTTCTCTACCTCTAACTAATAATCCTGCAGTGCTGCAGAGCCTCTCTCTCACGCTTTGTGATATATTTATATGGCTGTGTCATTTCTGAAGCTTGCACAGAGAGCATAAATTCCCCAGTGAGACACCATGCATCAATTCCCACATCTGAAGCAAAGAGAAGCTGGTGGCGTTGGTCAACACAGGGCTTCTCTCTTCTCTCAGAGGAAGTCTGTATTAACCCACCAGTCCAGTTTACGGTCAGACAAGAATGCAAGGGACTTTCCAACAGCTGTTATTGTGACCTCGACTCCTCCCTCTAGTGGACAGGGATGGCCACAGATGTGGTCGTTAGAAAGCACTGAAAAAAACGCTGAAATTACAAGTCCACTTCGCTTTTTTTAGCCGAGCGTTCAGAATTGAGGCTCGGTGGTGAGGTTTGACACTGTAGCTTTCTGGTTGTTGTTTTTCTTGTGTGTGTGAGGGGGGGTGATTAAGGCAGTTCAGCTTACCGTAAAACTGCTGCTTGAGTAACGTATATCCGTCTGAAGTGCTAAATCAGCTGCTAATACACTAGAAAGGGGAACTTGATGCAGGCCATTGCTTCACTAGGTTCAGCTGGTGGGTTTTGCTGTCAGCTACGTGACAGTAGAGTCATATTTCTGAAGGCTGCAGAAGATTGTGCCGCCCTAAACAAGCCGTTGCAAGCAGAGGAGAAACTGGACAGTGGTCTACTGGTTTGCTTCGTTATTTTTACCCATTTTCTCACCAATTTACATCTCTCGCCAATTACCCAGCCCATACACCCCCACACTGGTGAGGGCGAGACCAACACACGCTCCCTCTGACACGTGCACAGCCAGCCACACCTCTTCTTCAAACTGCCGCCGATGTGACGTCACCAGGCAACCAGCTCGCCATATACCTGGCTACCAGATGCCAGTGCCGGCCAGTGCTGCACTAGAGTGATGTGGGGGGAATAGCGCCATCTACCCACCTTAGAGATAGCATGGCCAATTGCGCTCTCCCAAGGCCCTGGCTGCCGATGGCCAGCAGCTTGATCGGGATTCGAACCAGCGAACGATCTTCTGATTACAGTGACAGCGTCTTAGTTCGCTGGACCACCCGGGGTCCCAGGCCAATGGGCCACTGACTATCAGGGGTATTTCATGTATGTCTATATTGGCTTTATTGGCAGTTCATAGAACCACAAGTAACTGGACAGTTCGCTCTCTGGCCAGCTGCGGCGCTGCAATGAAGAGCTAACAAAGGCTCTGTTTTAAAGCTGGCATTTGCATATGAAGTCTTTTGGTGGCATTTGCAAAGCCCATGAGTGATGTAGCGGCCTAGGTAATCAGCAAGATCTCAAGTTAGCCCCCTGGTGGGTGATGCCACAGCCATCCGTGAGTAAGAGAACCGTTCCATGCTGTGATCTGAGGTCACAACTGTGTGAAAAACAAACCAGTCAAACAAACTGGGTTTTGGAAGGAGGAACATGAGGAGGCCTGAAGCTCCCCCACAAATCTACACTGTAACAGAAACAAGTAGTTCCTCCAAGAACTCAAACGTTCCTCAGCTTCCTGGCCTCTGACCCTTATCTGTAATGTAGGTGTAGCACAGCTCTCAGAGACTTCTGAGGACTGTCAGTGTTTCTATGTGGACGAACAAAATGCAGCTTTGTAAGTTGGGACAATGCCTTCAGCATGCGGTAGTGTGGGAGGAGACTGGAAGGGGGGACTGGAGTTCAGATTTGGCTTCTGCTTTGTGTAAATGGAGAACGGAATGAGAGATACACTGTATATATCCAAAAGTTTGTGGACACCCCTTCTACAGAATGCATTGAGCTACTTTAAGTTGCTCCCATTGCTGACACTGATTTGTAAATGCACATATACCCCTATAAATCCAGTATACCCCTATAAAACCACATATAACCTATTGGCAGCATGCTGCCTAATAAGTCCAGGCGTGGGCTAGTAGAGGGGGATAAAACCTTGTAGGATATAGTTATGGTGACCTGCTGTTTGAACACAATGAAAAGGGAGGTAACAGGGTGGTGGTGAGTTGCAAAGGTGCCCAGGTGCCTGGGAGAACGTTTGGGATTCCTCAAAGAACCCGTTCCAATGAAGGTTCCTAGAGCGTCGCTCAGCTACTAAATTTGCAGATACAACTATGAGGAACTTCTCGAATGCATCTCAATGAAATGAACTTTGGATCTTTGCCAGGGCCTTTGTGCTTAATAATGAGTTCCTCTATGAACCATAAACCTTAAAAGCTTAAGAGATTCCTGAAGAGATGGCCCACGCCTGGCATTATTAGGCAGCATAGTGCCAATAGGTTCATGTTTACTATCTGCTCCAAAGAGTCCTATTCTATTGGCAGTACAAGCAGACAAGTGGGGAATATGTGCATTTGCACATCAGTGTCAGCAATGGGAGCAACTTAAAGTAGCTGAATGCATTCTGTAGAAGGGGTGTCCACAAACTTTTGGATATATAGTGTATCTCTCATTCCGTTCTCCATTTACACAAAGCAGAAGCCAAATCTGAACTCCAGTCCCCCCTTCCAGTCTCCTCCCACACTACCGCATGCTGAAGGCATTGTCCCAACTCACAAAGCTGCATTTTGTTCGTCCACATAGAAACACTGACAGTCCTCAGAAGTCTCTGAGTGCTGTGCTACACCTACATTACAGATAAGGGTCAGAGGCCAGGTTGGAGAACATGGGTGTTCAAACCAGGTGAAGTACCGGTCTGCATGCAAAGGCAAGAGTTTTTGCAATGTAAACAAGGAAACAAGGAAAGATGGTAAAGTCCAGTGGTTCCCAGCCCGGGTCCCGGAGTACCCCTGTTCTGCACGAGTTTGCACGCCCACTTCAGTTGAGGAAGGGCTTATTATTAATGACCTCATTAGCTGGATCAGGTTTGGCAGTGCTGGAAAAACACCGGCATGTGCAGTAAGGGCTTCTCCGAGACCAGCGGCTTGTCCCTGATTCGGTTGTTTGGGATCAGTGCATACTTATATGGCAGCTAAATCGCTGGTCTTACTGCTGAAGAAGTGTTACACCCCAAGTCTGCAGATTCATACTGGATTCAAATCAGTTCCCAGTTATTACTGATAGACTGTAAAACTACACACAATGCAGATTCATACTGGATTCAAATCACTTCCCAGTTATTACTGACAGACTGTAAAACTACACACAATGCAGATTCATACTGGATTCAAATTACTCCAAATTTATTACTGACAGACTGTAAAACTACACACACTGCAGATTCATACTGGATTCAAATTACTCCACATTTATTACTGACAGACTGTAAAACTACACACACTGCAGATTCATACTGGATTCAAATTACTCCACATTTATTACTGACAGACTTTAAAACTACACACACTGCAGATTCATACTGGATTGAAATCATTTCCCAGTTATTACTGACAGACTTTAAAACTACACACACTGCAGATTCATACTGGATTCAAATTACCCCACATTTATTACTGACAGACTTTAAAACTACACACACTGCAGATTCATACTGGATTGAAATCATTTCCCAGTTATTACTGACAGACTGTAAAACTACACACACTGCAGATTCATACTGGATTCAAATCACTTCCCAGTTATTACTGACAGACTGTAAAACTACACACACTGCAGATTCATACTGGATTCAAATCACTTCCCAGTTATTACTGACAGACTGTAAAACTACACACACTGCAGATTCATACTGGATTCAAATTACTCCACATTTATTACTGACAGACTGTAAAACTACACACAATGCAGATTCATACTGGATTCAAATCAGTTCCCAGTTATTACTGACATACTGTAAAACTACACACAATGCAGATTCATACTGGATTCAAATCACTTCCCAGTTATTACTGACAGCCTGTAAAACTACACACAATGCAGATTCATACTGGATTCAAATCACTTCCCAGTTATTACTGACAGACTGTAGAAACTACACACAATGCAGATTCATACTGGATTCAAATTACTCCAAATTTATTACTGACAGACTGTAAAACTACACACACTGCAGATTCATACTGGATTCAAATTACTCCACATTTATTACTGACAGACTGTAAAACTACACACACTGCAGATTCATACTGGATTCAAATTACCCCACATTTATTACTGACAGACTTTAAAACTACACACACTGCAGATTCATACTGGATTGAAATCATTTCCCAGTTATTACTGACAGACTTTAAAACTACACACACTGCAGATTCATACTGGATTGAAATCATTTCCCAGTTATTACTGACAGACTGTAAAACTACACACACTGCAGATTCATACTGGATTCAAATCACTTCCCAGTTATTACTGACAGACTGTAAAACTACACACACTGCAGATTCATACTGGATTCAAATCACTTCCCAGTTATTACTGACAGACTGTAAAACTACACACACTGCAGATTCATACTGGATTCAAATTACTCCACATTTATTACTGACAGACTGTAAAACTACACACACTGCAGATTCATACTGGATTCAAATTACTCCACATTTATTACTGACATACTGTAAAACTACACACAATGCAGATTCATACTGGATTCAAATCACTTCCCAGTTATTACTGACAGCCTGTAAAACTACACACACTGCAGATTCATACTGGATTCAAATCACTTCCCAGTTATTACTGACAGACTGTAAAACTACACACACTGCAGATTCATACTGGATTCAAATCACTTCCCAGTTATTACTGACAGACTGTAAAACTACACACACTGCAGATTCATACTGGATTCAAATTACTCCACATTTATTACTGACAGACTGTAAAACTACACACACTGCAAATTCATACTGGATTCAAATTACTCCACATTTATTACTGACAGACTGTAAAACTACACACAATGCAGATTCATACTGGATTCAAATCAGTTCCCAGTTATTACTGACATACTGTAAAACTACACACAATGCAGATTCATACTGGATTCAAATCACTTCCCAGTTATTACTGACAGCCTGTAAAACTACACACAATGCAGATTCATACTGGATTCAAATCACTTCCCAGTTATTACTGACAGACTGTAGAAACTACACACACAGTGAATTCATACTGGATTCAAATCACTTCCCATTTATTACTGCCGGACTATACAAACTACACACTGCAGATTCATACTGGGTTCAAATCACTTCCCAGTTATTATTGTCAGATTTTAAAACTACACACACTGCAGATTCATACTGGATTGAAATCACTTCCCAGTTTTTATTCTCAGAGTGTAAACAACAAACATACAATCACTGTAAATTCATACTGGATTCAAATGACCTCCTCAGCCAGAGCAGTTGACCAGAGGTTGAATTCTGCTGTTATCAGGGGCATCATAGAGGCGTCATGTCCTACGTTATCTTCCTCGTTTTCATTAGCGTTGAACTCTCCGGTGTTTTCCAGCCTGTAGAATTAAACAGGCCACTTCTGCCGCTGGGCCTTTAAGACTGAGAATGTGGAAATGACCTGTGTTCTGATTGGCTGCTCTGTCTCACACCTAGTCCGGCCTGAAACACTCCTTATAACTTCAGTGTGAATGTAGTGTACACTACATGTCCAAATGTTTGTGGACACCCCTTCTAATAAATGCATTCAGCTGCTTTAAGCTGCACCCTTGCTGACACTGATGTGCAAATGCACACAAACACACACAGCTTGTCTAGTCCCTGTAGAGAAGAAGTACTGCCAATAGATTAGGACTCTCTGGAGCAGATAAACATAATGAACCTATCAGCACCATAATGCTTAATGCCATTCATGGGCTAGTAGAGGGGTATAAAGCCCCCCAATATTGAGGAGCTGTGGAGCAGTGGAAGAACTGTGTTCTCTGGAATGATGGATGGTGGTGGAGCTCCATCCAGTACTTTTGGGATGAGTTGGGGAAGATGAGCTGAGTCAACTTGCCAGTTAATTGCAAGTGTTAGTAGGTCGGTTAAAGCGAGGCCCCCATTGCCCACCCCTACTCTAAGGTCACTGTAGAGGTTTTTAGTGTCAACAAGCAAAGTCAGTGATCTATATCAACCAGGTAAGCATTTCAGTAGCTGAAGGCAAGACTGAAGAGGAAAATTTTCCAAAATGAGAACTGAAAATGGCTGCATCACTGCGTCTGCTGATACTGTATCTGCAGTTCGCTGACCTCAACGGCTAATCATTTGCAACCGAGTGCTTAATGTGACAGTCATATGAGGTCAAGAGAAAAATAAAAATTGGACTGTTTTCAGAGTGAATCTTTCTCACAGCTCACTTCGAACCATCTTGATATGTTCTCCATGATGTGCTTCATCTCGGGGCAGTGGTGGCTCAGCGGTTAGAGCGGCGGGATATCGATAACAGGGTTGTTCAATTCCCGGGCTCGGCAAGCTGCCGCTGTTGGGCCCTTTACCCTCTCTGCTCCCCGGGCGCTGGAGTTGGCTACCCACCGCTGTGTGTGTGTATGTACTACCACAGATGGCTTAAATGCAGAGGACACATTTTGCTGTAGAGTGACAAATACATGCACTTTCACCTTTTTCTCCTCCACCATGACGGTTCAGGGTGTGAACACGAACATCCTGCGGTTTCCAAGAATGTCTTTCACCACTGCTTCCTTATTAAAGCTTTTACAGTCGTTTTAAGGAGACAGTGGAAATAAACAAGTGAGTCATTCTGCAGACACACACACACACACACACACACACACACTGATCTGTCTGCTCAGCTTTAAAAGGAGAAATAGAGGATCAGGTTTTGCTTTCTGAATAGACGCAGTGTCGCCGGAGCTCAAGGACTCAATGCGTTTGTTTGGGGGCAGGGTGTCAGTTATCTCAGGTGTTTGGGTTCTTCCTGGACAGATCCGCTCCAGGACGGGATCAATGTCCAACTTAGGAACGTTAAGGAACAAGGAAATGGGCTTCCTTTTCACCTGCACTGCTCAGATCATTAGTAGGCCAGAAGGGTCATCAACAGGGTCGTCAACATCTGTAAATGACTGACAGAACTGTAGAACACCAAGAAAATGAGGATCTAATGATCCTGTATAAATACACTAAATACACTACATGTCCAAATATTTGTGGACACCCTTTTATTGAATGCATTCAGCTACTTTATGTTGCACCCATTGCTGCTGACACAGATGTGCAAATGCACACAAACACACAGCTTGTCTAGTCCCTGTAGAGAAGAAGTACTGCCAATAGAATAGGACTGACCCTATTGGCACTATGCTGCCTAATGCCAGACGTGGCTAGTAGAGGGGTATAAAGCCCCCCAGCATTGAGCTGTGGAAGAACTGTGTTCTCTGGAATGATGGTGGTGGAGCTTCATCCAATACCTTTTGGGATGAGTTGGGGATGATCCTCACAGCAATGCTCCTCCTCCAGAATCTAGTAGAAAGTCTTCTTCTCTGGACAGTAGAGACAGTTACTCCAACAGAAGCAGGATCAGCTCTTTAATAGCCTTGACTGTGGTTTTAATGTTATGGCTGATCGGTGCATCACCGATTTCTGTTCTCTGGAGCGGTTATATAATGTGGGCACCTGGCAAAGAGGGTCACCTGGAGTCATATAAACACAAGGGGTTTTCTAGTCTTACAGTGAAACACCCATACATGCATACACCTAAACAGATACACACACACACACACACACACACACACAATGGACAGAGACAATAAGGCAACTGCTTAGAGCTCTTTCATTCCCCTTTCGGTTCACTTCCTTATCCTCAGTGACTTGAGTGATTCATCAGCCGTCTCACTGTTCCAGTCAAGCGTTTCATAAATAAGTGTTTTTTGATGTCCTAAAATAGCCTCAAATTTATTATTAAATTGTATGCTAAATGGACAAAAGTATTGGGACACCTGCTCATTCACTGTTTCTTCTGAAGTCAAGGGTTTCAAAAGAGTTTCTCCTGCTTTTTTTTTGTTGTTGTTGGAGTAACTGTCTCTACTGTCCAGAGAAGAAGGCTCACATTGCTGTGAGGATTTGATTGCGTCCCCAACGCCTCAACTCATCCCACAAGTACTGGATGGTGCTCCACCACCATTATTCCAGAGAATATGTGCAAAAACCCCAGTGACTCGAGTGGGCCTCATACACTCGTACCAGCCCCACACTCACCAACGTGAAGACCACCATGTCAGGGTCATTGCTGGGATCAAGACCAGATGACCTCTGGTCAGCAGTAGGTGGGCTGCAGTAGACCTGCAAATCTACAGAGTACACCCACTGTATATGATGGGTGTTTCTGATAAAATGGCCAAAAAGGTGCGGGTGGATCTAAGAAACATGTCCAAATGTTTGTGGACACCCCTTGTAATTAATGCATTCAGCTACTTTAAGCTGCACACATTGCTGCTGACACAGATGTGCAAATGCACACACACACACAGCTTGTCTAGTCCCTGTAGAGAAGAAGTACTGCCAAAAGAATAGGACTCTCTAGAGCAGATAGTAATGCTAATGCCAGGTGTGGGCTAGTAGAGGGGTATAAAGGGGTATAAAGTACTGGATGGAGCTCCACCACCATCCATCATTCCAGAGAATACAGTTCTTCCACTGCTCCACAGCTCCTCAATGCTGGGGGGCTTTATATTATACCCCTCTATGATGTCCTATTGAGTCCTATTCTATTGGCAGTACTTCTTCTCTACAGGGACTAGACAGGCTGTGTCTGTGTGTGCAATGTGCAATGTGTGCAGCTTAAAGTAGCTGAATGCATTCTTTAGAAAGGGTGTCCAGAAATATTTGGACACATAGTGTGTCTTCAGCATGTGATGCTTTTATTGTGCTGTGATTGGGTGTGCTGTGCTCATCCACAGATGCACTGCGTGATCCCTGCATATCAGGCCTCGCAGCGTCTGCGCTGAGCCTGTCTTTCGGGCAGAACCACATTCAGAAAAGAGGAAGAAATGATGATAAATAGACCAGCATGTGCAGGAAACTCCCTTTCATATATGTACTCACGTTCTGACAGAGCATGTGAGCGTGTTTACACCGCAGCACAACCAGTTCAGCTGGAAAACACACCGATCAGCCACAACATTAAAACCGCCTAATATAGCGCAGGTCCTGACCCGTCGAGGTGTCCTGCTGTGGTGTCTGGCACCAAGACCAACATTAGCAGCAGAGTACTGTAAGTCATGAGGTCATGGACCTCCGTGAGCATCAGTGAGCCTTGAGTGGGCTTGACCCAAGGTCAAGGCCCAAGGTCGTCCTTCCTTGGAGTACCTACTTTTGGAAGGTGCTGACCACTGCATACCGGGAAAAGCCCCCCCAACACCTGCCTGATGTTCTGGAGATGTTCTGACCCAGTCATTGTCTAGAACATCACTTGGTGTCTCAGATTCTCACGCTTGTCCATTTTTCCCGCATCATCACCTTCAAGACCTGACTGTTCTTCACTCGCTGCCTACTATCTCCACCCCTTGACATCATTAGTGTTCCTCACTTCAGCTGTCGGTTTTAATGTTATGGCAGATCAGTGTATTTAGCTGTAGACACTTTAGCACATCGTCGTTCATGTGGTCGATTTCTCAGCAGCTGTTCACTGGCTATTTTTGGAGCTATGTGTAAAAACCCCAGTGACTCGGGTGGGCCTCATACACTCGTACCAGCCCCACACTCACCACCATTGCTGGGATCACGACTGGATGACCTCTGGTCAGCAGTAGGTGGGCTGCAGTAGAAGATACGGTCTGTACATGCAAAACTACAAAGTGCACCTACTGTATATGATGGGTGTTTCTGATAAAATGGCCAAAAAGGTGCGGGTGGATCTAAGAAACATGTCCAAAAGTTTGTGGACACCCCTTGTAATTAATGCATTCAGCTACTTTAAGCTGCATATATTGCTGCTGACACAGATGTGCAAATGCACAAACACACACACAGCTTGTCTAGTCCCTGTAGAGAAGTACTGCCAAAAGAATAGGACTCTCTAGAGCAGATAGTAATGCTAATGCCAGGTGTGGGCTAGTAGAGGGGTATATAAAGCCCCCCAGCATTGAGGAGCTGTGGAGCAGTGGAGGAACTGTGTTCTCTGAAATGATGGATGGTGAAGGAGCTCCATCTAGGACATTTGGATGGGATGAGTTGGGGATAAAGTGGGTGGTGATCATCCAACATCCTGACCTCACTAACAGACTTGAATTCAATCAAATCCTCACAGCAATTTTCCTGCAAAATCTAGTTGAAAGTCTTCTTCCCTGGACAGTAGAGACAGTTACTCCAACCAAAGCAGGATCAGCTCTTTTAATACCCTTGATTTCAGAAGAAACCGTGAACGAGCAGGTGTCCCAATACTTTTGCCCACATTGTGTAAGTCATTTAGGTTAAATCTGGCCATCTATTTTAACTCCAGCGTCCTGCTCTCACACCTTCTGTCAACTTTCTTATCAGCGAAAGTAAAAAATTGTAAGTGTTGTCGATGCAGGCTGTGTTACAGTTGCTCACGCTCTCGCGTTACCAAGCGGTCCAGAGTTTGTTCCTTGTTGTTAGTGGTTGAGATAAGCTTCGCCTGAACTTGTCCAACCTTTAAAAGAGACCCTGCACTAAAGCAAAGGTGTGAAGGAAAGAACTGTACCATACTGTACCATACATTCAATTAGCCATAACATTAAAACCAGGCAGGTGAATAGGTGAATAACACTGATGATCTGGTTCCAGTGGCTCCTGTCAAGGGGTGGATTGCCCCGACGACTGGGTCAGAACATCTCCAAAACATCAGGGCATTGGTCAGTACCTACCAAGAGTAGGTACGCCAAGGAAAGTGTGGGTGTGGGTCAGGCCCACTCAAGACTCATTGATGCTCATGGAGGTCCACCTTAGAACTTTCAGGACTTAAAGGATCTGCTGCTAATGTCGGTCTTGGTGCCAGACACCACAGCAGGACGCCTTCAGAGGCCTTGATGGGTCAGAGCTGTTTTTCAGGTGGTTTTAATGTTGTGGCTGATCTGAAGCAGGAAAAATTGGACTTATTATTACTATATTGTTCAAAAAGCCACAATTTAGACTTTTCAGAGAGATGTGATTTAATGAACCATGCTTAATATGACCAGAGACTTCACAGAATTAACAGGGCATGGTATTTCCCATGGCTACATGCAGACGGCCTCTTTCCACACGCCCCCTAGAGGCCATTCGGCTAGCATAACTTCACGCTGCACGCAGTAGAATAGATCAGTGGGTAGAATCCATCAGCAGAGCTTTCTGCGAGCCACCATGTTTTCACTGCTGTATAAAAGGTGGACGAGGCCTTGGTTCTTGTTGGATGCGCTGTTTTTTTTTCCCTGAGTGAGCACGAGTATGAGCTCATTCAGAGGACAGAGCTTGGATCTCAAGTCAAGTCAAGTCAAGTGGGTTTATTGTCATTTCAACTACATACAGAGTACACAGTGAAACGAAACAACGTTCCTCCAATACCATGGTGCAACATAGACAGTGCATACAAGACACAAGTGCAACACAAACAAACAAGTGCGGACAGACAACACAACACAGTACAGTACAGACAGAGGATAATAAATAATGACGGTAGTGTGCAAGTTGTGCAATGTGCAATAAATAGAGTCCAGTGAGGTTGTAAAGTTATTAGTGCAAATGCTTGTGCAAAAAATGCTTCCCATGTTATCTGGGATAAATGGTTGGAAAGAGAGAGAGAGGGAGAGTGTACATGTACCAGAAAGATATCAGTTCAGAAGTTGAGTTGTGTTGAGGAGTCTGATGGTTTGGGGGAAGAAGGTGTTGCAGAGTCTGGTCGTGTTGGACCGGATGCTGCGGTACCTTCTTCCTGATGGCAGGAGGGAGAACAGTCTGTGTGAAGGGTGGGTGGAGTCATCCACAATGCTGGTTGCTTTGCGGATGCAGCGGGTGGTGTAAATGTCCATGACGGAGGGGAGAGAGACTCCGATGATCTTCTCAGCTGTCCTCACAATGCGTTGGAGGGTCTTGCGGTCAGAGGCTGTGCAGGTCCCAAACCAGGCAGTGATGCAGCTGCTTAGGATGCTCTCTATGGTTCCCCTATAGAAGAGGGTGAGGATGGGTGGAGGGAGACGGGCCTTTCTCAGCTTCCGGAGGAAGTAGAGACGCTGTTGGGCTTTCTTGGCTGTAGAGCTGGTGTTCAGGGACCAGGTGAGGTTCTCCGCTAGGTGGACACCAAGGAACTTGGTGCTCTTAACGATCTCCACAGAGGAGCCGTTGATGTTAAGCGGAGAGTGGTCCGGTCTTGATTTCCTGAAGTCAACAACCATTTCCTTGGTCTTCTCTACATTCCAGTGAAGGTTGTTGACTGTACACCAGTCTGTCAGCTGCTGCACCTCCTCTCTGTATGCTGACTCGTCGCCTTTGCTGATGAGACCCAGCACAGTTGTATCATCGGCGAACTTTATGATGCTGTTAGAACTGTGTTTCGCAACACAGTCATGAGTCAGCAGGGTGAACAGCAGAGGACTCAGTACACTGCCCTGAGGTGCCCCAGTGTTCATGGTGATGGTGCTGGAGCTGCTGTCCCCGAACCGGACTAACTGGGGCCTTCCTGTCAGGAAGTCCAGGATCCAGTTGCAGAGGGGGGTGTTGAGGCCCAGCAGGCTTAACTTCCTGGTGAGGTTCTGTGGGATGATGGTGTTGAATGCTGAACTGAAGTCTATGAACAGCATTCTGACGTAGGTGTCCTTCTTCTCCAGGTGGGTAAGGGAGAGATGAAGGGTGGTGGTGATGGCATCGTCCGTGGAGCGGTTGGGACGATATGCAAATTGCAGGGGGTCCAATGAAGAGGGCAGTTGGTTCTTGATGTTCCTCATGACTAACCTCTCGAAGCACTTCATGATGATGGGCGTGAGAGCTATGGGACGGTAGTCATTGAGGCAGGACACCGTGGACTTCTTCGGCACGGGGACGATGGTGGTGGTCTTGAGGCACGTTGGGACAGTGGAGCTGCGCAGGGAGACATTGAAGATGTCCGTGAGAACATCTGTCAACTGGTCTGCACACTCTCTGAGCACTCTGCCGGGGAGTTTTCCTCACGTCCACTGCAGTCAGGCACAACACCTGCTCGTCCGGCTTGGGTGTGGTCTTTCTCACCAACGTGTTGTTCTGTGCCTCAAACCGTGCATAAAAGTCGTTCAGGGCATCGGGGAGGAAGGCATCACTGTCACAGGACGGTGGCATTGTCCTGTAGTTTGTGATTTCCTGGATGCCCTGCCACATGCGCCGTGTGTCACCGGTGTCCTTAAAGTGGCTGTGGATTCTCTGGGCGTGTGCGCGCTTTGCCTCTCGGATGGCTCGTGACAATTTGGCTCTTGCTTTCCTCAGGGCCGCCTTGTCACCCACTCTGAAGGCCGAGTCGCGGGTCCTCAGTAGCGCACGCACCTCAGGAGTCATCCACGGCTTCTGATTTGGGCGTGTGGTCATGGTCTTGGAGACAGTGACATCATCAATACACTTACTGATGTAGCCAGTGACTGATGCTGTGTACTCCTCCAAGTTAACAGAGTCGCCTTCAGTCGCAGCCTCCCTGAACCTGTCCCATGCAGTGCACTCAAAACAGTCCTGAAGGGCAGAGATGGCTCCTGCCGGCCAGGTTCTCACCTGCTTCTGAACTGGTCTGGAGCGTCTGATGGGAGGTGTGTAAGCTGGAGTCAGATACACAGACATGTGGTCCGAGAACGCGAGGTGGGGGCGGGGCTCGGCCCGGTACGCGCTGGGGATGTTTGTGTAAACAAGGTCCAGCGTGTTCGCTCCTCTCGTGGCAAAGTCCACATGTTGATGGAATTTAGGGAGGACTGACTGGAGATTTGCATGGTTGAAATCTCCGGCGACAATGAACAGTCCGTCTGGATGTTTGGTCTGCAGATCGCTGATGGCCCCGTGCAGTTCCCACAGTGCCTCCTTAGCATTAGCGCTAGCGCTAGGCGGTATGTACACGGCGGCTATCAGCACGGCGGAGAACTCCCGTACTAAATAAAAAGGTCTGCACTTGACAATGATGAACTCATATATCTCTGAGACGGGATATACATATATAGAAATGTGTATGTATATAATATAGTTTATACACCGTCTTGCAGGCGGTTGTTTTGGTTTTCATTTTCTCTGAGCTTCAGTTTTGAGCTCCTCCTTCCTGATGTAAGTGCATGTCTGATCTTAGAAGTTTCTCCAGGAAGATGACGGACCTGTACTTGATGACGCAGCTCCAGGTGCATTCCCCTGCAGGAAGCTCATCTTCTTTCCTGCGTTCTGGGGCACACCATGACCATTCATCAGCTGGGGCTTCACTCATAACCGCTGGACTACATCCACCTACAGCCGTACACTGTTCACAGTAAACATGGAAAACAACAGGAGGAGGAGTGAATGGTGTTTTCCTGGAGGCAAATCGGCCTTCAGGCCTGGAGGGCAGTGCTTACTCAGCCTGGTGCTGGAATACCCCTGCTGGGCTTTAGGTGTTTCCCGTTCTTTAACCCACCTGACCAGATCATTAACAATCTCTTCCGGGGTAGACGCGGGAGTATTTGACAGACAGACAGACAGACAGACAGACAGACACATGAAAACACATTAGAACCAAATAGCTGCAGTTGTCTGCTGCCATCTAGTGGCAAAGTGAGAAGCTGCAACTTAGCTCTGTGGAATTTTTATACAGCTCTGGAAAAAACATTAAGAGCCCACCCTACATGATCAATTTCTCTGGTTTTACTATTTATAGGCAGTGTGTATTTCATAACCCATGGACAACATTTCCCCTAAATTGCACATAAAAATAAAAATATTACTATTTAGAGTATTTATTTATTTTAACATCTGCTCAAATAATGCAAATAAATGATTATAATTATTATAATGTAAAGATGTTATTATTTAAATTCAAACACAATGCTAATATCTGAACTTTAAGAGCATATAGAAATCACTATGGTGAAATAACCTTGACTGCCAATAATAATAATAATAATAATAATAATTATTATTATTATTATTATTATTATTATTATTATTATTAATAATAATAATAATAATAATAATAATAATAATAATAATAACCAGGGTGCCCAACCCCCTTTTTACTGTATGTTTTCTATATGGCAGGTTTAACACTTAGGGATTAACTGTGAGTATAAGCTTTTTCAGTGAACTGTTCTTTTAAGAGTGCTGTAGGTTCACACACTCGCCACTAGATGGAGCCAAACACCAGCCACTGCCCTTATTAACCATGAGTATTATTATATTAATTATATTATATTGTATTATATTATAGTATGGTATATTATAGTATAGTATATTATATTTCATTATATTTTATTGGAATATATTATATTATAATATATTGTAATTTATTATATTATATTTTATTAGAAAGTATTATATTATATTATATTTTATTAGAATGTATTATATTATATTATATTATAATGGAATTTATTATATTATAGTACATTATAGTATATTATAGTATATTATAGTACAGTATAGTATATTATAGTACAGTATAGTATATTATAGTATGTTATATTTTATTAGAATGTATTATATTATATTATAGTATATTATAGTATAGTATATTATATTTTATTAGAATGTATTATATTATATTATATGGGTGTGGATTCATCCTTCGCCTTGTTCACTATCTGAGGAGTATGGTGATCAGGTGATGGTCTGGGGGTCTGTATGGGTTTCTCCAGTTTCCTCCCACCTCCCAAGAACATACACGGTTGGTAAATGTGATAAAGTGCCCCTAAGTGTGAGCCTGTGATGAACTGGTGCCCTTTCCAGGGGTATTTCTGCCTCAAGCCCAATGATTCTGGGTAGGCTCTGGACCCACGTGACCCTGACCTGGAAGAAGATGAGAAGGTGGATGGATGGAATGAAAATTCAGTTAAGATGTTTACAACACACCACCAGTTAAACAAGCTTACTGGGCTGCTTCAGGACTCTACACTCACAGGAAGAGCCCCCTACTGTGGACGAGCAACAGTGCCCAGCACAGGCCTGTCTCTACTGTAAGGGCCAAATCGTCCCTCATGATTAAACAGGCTGTCTCTGTATGAGTGGGCGGGGCTAACCTGCTGAATAGGTGGAGATATGATATGATATGATGAGGCCTTTTAACGTCAGTGTAAATGTAAACATATAATTTTAATATTTTAATTTTAATAATTTTAATAACCTGGATTATTGGTTATGAGATTAGTGAAAAATTACAAGACACAGCAGCCAATCACAGCAGATCTGTGTCATTTCAGTATGTCAGTCTTAAAGGCACAGTAACATGAACAGAATCTTTACCTGTAAGGAATAACGAGGGGTGTGTAATATGAATTATGACTGTTTTTTTTTTGCATAAGACCTTGAAAATGTAAAGGATTGTTCATTAAATGGTCCCTTAAATATTACTACAGTTTATTATATTATACAGTTATTACTCCAGTTTGACAGTGGCCGAGCCTTGCGGCCTTGTGGAGCGTCATCATTTGCAGCCCGAGTACTCTCCCATTCAAACGTTCACATCTAGCCAAGAACAGCCCATCCTCTGCCCGTGTGTTTTTTAAGGATGCATCAGGAGGGGACTGGTGTGGACTTGGCACAGCCAAATATCCCAGCGTCCTCCCGTCCTTGGGGGTTTGTACTCACAAGTCTTACTAAGTACACCAGATGATCCTAAATGGGCTTAATTTTTATTAAAAATTCTTTAATAAAATAACCCAAACCCTAATTGAAATATGAACTAACCATTTAAAAGTCTAAACATCAAATAATTAGAATGAAATAATAATAATAATAATAATAATAACAATTCAAAACTAAAGTCATTTTTATTTTTTAAATAGTTTTAATTGTATTTTTTTAAAGAAACTAATACATATTGAACACAAATTAGTTTAATCTCTTACACTCGAATCTGCCTCCATTTCATTCAAACATATAAATGTGTGTATTTATTATTATTATTATTATTATTATTATTATTATTATTATTATTATTTTCTGGTGCATGCAGTGCATAGAAAATCCACCAGGGGGCAGACAACGTGCGTCTGATTATTTTTTTTTATTATTATTTACGTTAATTTACGTTAATTGCTAATAATTTATTTATACACTACTGTTGATAATAATAATCATAATTATTGTTTTTTTATTAAAAAACACTAAACACTTATCATACATTAAAATAACTGCACCAAGACATAATCATAATTAATATGATTCATACATACAAATGCTACTAAAGTGGCAACAATAAAGAATATATATATATATAATAATAATTATCATATGATGTGATATGATGTTCATATTTATGTATTATTTATCACAATTTCGGACCATTACGTATATATTTTTATATATATATATATTTACATATATATTTTTTTTTTTTTTTATTTAAACGTATCAAATACGACACGCGCGCGAATTGTTGTTTTTAAGGTTGATTTTATATTTTATTGATTAGCCAAATAATAAACAATCCCTGCGCGCACACCAGGCAGCAGCCAATGGAATGAAAGGTTGTTGAGGCGCGCAGGCGAGGCTGGTCCAATGAGCGGGCGCGTTATTGACGCGGCCGCGCCCGCAGAGTGGGCGGAGCTACGCGGCTGGTCCGTCCAGAAAGCAGCGAAGCGAAGCAGCGGAGCTCCAGCAGGGAAAGCCCGAGCAGCGAGCAGGTCTCCGCCGCCTCCTCCGCCGCCTCCTCCGCCGCCTCCGCCGCCGCCGCCGAGTCGCTGACCCTCCACGCCGCTCCTCCGCGCAGTAGCAGTAAGTCTGCCCGTCTCTGAAGCTCCGTATTCTGCTTGTTTTCGTGTCATTGAAGCGTCATGGCAGCAGCAGCAGCACTGCGCCTCTCCAGCAGTGGAGGAGGGGGGGGGGTGTTTGGGTGGAGGTGGGGTGTTGGGGTGGAGGTGGAGAACAACCGCTCACCGCTGTGTTTCAGTCCTGCGGGTGTAAACGGCCGGTTCTGCTGCAGAGGCTGCTGACCGGGGTGGGATGGGGTGGTGCTGCTCGGCCCGGGAGGCTCAGGCTGCAGACAATCCCACACAATCCCGAGCCAGGGTAGAGCTAGGGCTGGGTTCTGATCCGCTGTGGGGTGGGGTGTAGGAACCTGAATGGCACTGTGGTACTGCTGGGCTGGTGTTTAAGATGCTCTGTTGGCTGGATTTGACCATCCTGGACGGTCCAGTTGGTTGTTTGGTCCAGTTTAGCCCCAACTGGGCCGTCCTGGACCGTCTTTTAGGGGGTAAACTGAACCAAACAACCATCTGGGCCTCTCTTTTAGGGGGTAAACTGAACCAAACAACAAAATGGGCCATCCAGGACAGCCATTTGGGGGCTAAACTGGTCCAAACAACCAACTGGGCCGTCCTGGACCACCCGTTTAGAGGGTAAACTGAACCAAACAACCATCTGGGCCGTCCTGGACCACCCGTTTAGAGGGTAAACTGAACCAAACAACCATCTGGGCCGTCCTGGACCACCCGTTTAGAGGGTAAACTGAACCAAACAACCATCTGGGCCGTCCTGGACCACCCGTTTAGGGGGTAAACTGAACCAAACAACCATCTGGCCCGTCCTCTTGGGGGGTAAACTGGACCAAACAACCAACTGGGCCGTCCTGGGCTGCCCTTTTAGGGGGTAAACTGGACCAAACAACCATCTGGACCGTCCAGTTGTGTTTTCAGCTCTCTGCTCACCACAGACTGCTGTAGAGGGTTTGGGCCTGAGCTGATGAGGTGAGTCAGGTGTGTTGGGAGCAGGGCAACACGTCCGGGTCAAGGCCAGGTCAGGTCCGGGATTGGTAGGCGGTGGCCTCGGAGACCTTTGCAATCCGAAGCTGTTCATGGGATTCTTTAGTCACCCAGCTGCATGTGTTCCCGAGTACGCTACAACCCCGTCACGCTAGACGGGCAGAACTGCTTCACATAGGAGGTTTTTGCATAGTGTGTGACACCTGGTTCACAGTGGGCCGTACTTACCGAGAGGATCAACCTCGGACCCCTAATTGCACCTCCTGATTGTCTCCTGGTGACGTTCAGAGGTGTCACGGAGACGGGCCCGAGGGCGTACTCAATATTAGGCAGGCGGGTGGTTTTAATGTTCTGGCTGGAGGTAGGTATCAGGGTGTACGTGAGTGTGTTGGTGTGTAATGCCTGAGTTCAGAACTGCTAAGCTGCCGTGTCTCAGTGTTGTTTGTCTTTTTGTGTGTGTGCTGAACCCCCACCCCATCGGGGGGATTAGCGAGGCTGGCCGGATCACGGAGGGAGGGAGGGAGGGAGGGGTCGAGTGCGAGCGGGAGACTCCCTGGATCTCGTTATTCGTCAGGAATGAAGCTGGCCGGGGATCCAGTCGCACCGGACAGCTCCAGGGTTCCTTCTGTCGTAAGAAGAACCTCAGTGTGAGCGGAGACCGAAGCAGGCAGATGTGTCCGGGCTTGGCTTGGTTCCGTCTTTCCGTTCTTTTGGGCCGGGGTCCTTCTTTCCCCTGCAGCTTTCTCACAGCCTGAGCGTCGCTATACGTCTCTAGCATCACTCGCTCCCCTCCCTCCACACCCACACGGCCTCTCCAGAGAGATGGAAATCTGCTCACTCTCTGCTCACTCTCTGCTCACTCTCTGCTCACTCTCTGCTCACTCTCTGCTCACTCTCTGCTGTGCTATACGCCTGGAGCACTAATGGGAGCCCTGAAAAGCACTATTGCCCGGTTAGAATTGGCTCCATCGTCACCTTGTGATGCAGGCCTCGGCGCAGTCAGATGATCAGTGGGGATGACTGGTAAAGAGGTGGTGGTGGTGGTTGGGGGGGGGGGGGGGGGGCGCTCCGTTTTGGATATACTGTTCTACAGTGGTGGCGAATAGTAGGGGCTTAAGGCATCAGGATTGACGTAATCATTACTTCACTAACTTTTTAAAATGAAGTACGCAGATATTAATAAACCCAGTTTCTGTTTATTGGTCACTAATATTAATAACTGGACCTCGGCTCAGTGCTGTCTGGGCTCAGTCTGTGAGACTAAAGAGGAGCGAGCAGCCCCTCCCTTCTCGGTTCTCCTTATATAGAAGACGAGCTGGATTCCTCGCTGGTGGTTGATGACTGGTGTAGAGCACCGTGCTGGTCAGATAGGAGGGGTCTTGCTGTTTGCTATGATGTGTGTATGATGCCTGTAGGTCACTCTGATCCTGGGTTATGAGGCCTAGAATACCGTCGGTGCGAGGATCAGGTTCTGTGAACGGATCGGTTCTTTGGATCAGACTAATTATCCGAGACCCGATCCAGCTAATTTTGTTAGTATCGGGACCAATATCAGCTCCTAGTATCAGATCGGCGCATCCCTACTAGGTATCATGACATCATAGGGCTCCATCGTAACCTTCTGATGCAGTCTCCTCTACACCCGTTATACATTTATTCATAAAGTATTGGGACGCCTGGGGTTTGGTGTAAAGCGCTCCGTTCTAGATAACCTTACCCAGTCAGAACTGGTCACAGTGGTGGTGAACGGAACCAGCGATTAATACTACCCTACCCTAAGTACCCTACAGAAGGCCAGGGTGAAAGCAGAGGGTCAGGGCCCAACAGTAGCAGCCTAGCTGACCTGGGTATCGAACCCACAACCTTGTGATCAATGACATACCTTTAGGAGCCCGAAATATATGATTGAGCCTTACATCAAAAATATGGATACACATTGTGATTATGTTTTTGCCCCCTTCAGCTGAAAGCCTCTGTGTGGGGCTCTTGCGCCGGGTGGGTGTTTGGGTCTGCGGGCGGCGTTCCCCTCTGTAACAGCAGAACCCGTGAGCAGGGCTGATGCAGTGACACTGACCGTGTGAGTTATCTGCTGTATGTGTGCTATTCTAAAGGGCAGGCCCAGGAGGGCTACATTTAGCCTGCACATGTGGGTGTGTGTGGGAGCGCAGTGGGCAGGAATGTCCGTACCCTCCTAACACCCCGGTTTAGAGTCCGTCTCAAAACAACAGCTCGGCTGAAGGACTGTGGAGGGTCTCTGAACTTTTGCATCGATGTATTTGCATGTAATGCAAGCGATCACTCCCTCACTCCCCGAGGCCTCAACACACATAAACACACAGTATATCATATTAATCGTTTTAGAACTGAGATTAATGCAATTATCAATGCTATTGGGCAAAAACCTCACCTCTAAAAATGGCAACTTTAGAGGAGAATGGGAAGTCGGTGTGAAAAGATTTGATTCCAGGTCAGTTTGGAGTGTTTCTATTGGTCCGTTCATTATAAAATTCTGATACAATGTAAAGAACAACTGCCAAATTTACAATATGGATAAAAAATAAGCTGCTAAATAGTCTATAGTCTATCTGTGCAGTTAACTAGCCGAATTCCATAGTGCACGCACAGGTGATGGGAATTCCCAGCTTCCCAGGTGAGTATGTATGTATTTATTTATTTATTTATTTATTTAGGTGTGACGGGCCGCCCAGGAGTAATGTTACCAGCAGAAACGCCTTTAAGACCCAGCTAATTTATTTGTCTGAAAGGCGCCATCTAAATAAAGTTTGATTGATTGATTGATTAGATTGTTAGTGCTTAAAGAACACCAATCAACTGCACGGTTCCAACTTTTCCAATTACCAGCGGTGTGATCAGAAGATCAGCAGATTATTTTTATATAAAATAGTACTTTTTAAGAATCTGTAGATGCTTATGTATTTAGTCTGTGGTTACGGACATCGTGATAAATATCGTAAAAAATATGTTTAAATATCGTGATATAATTTATTTATTTTACCATATCGACCAGCCCTGTGATGAATGGACCAATAGAAAGGCTCCAAAATGACTAGGAATTCATTCTTTTTACATTGACTTCCATTGAAAGTAGAGATGCACCGATACCACCGATTTATTTTTTCTTTCCGATACCTGATTTGTAAATATCTGCCGATACCAAATACCGATACCAACTCTGACTTAAGTACTCGATATTCGACAGCTATAAATCCTGATACTCCTTAAAAAGAACAGCATGTACTGGTTGAGTAGCTGCACATTTTGAAAGTTTCAGAGCTGTGAAGCCATGAAAATCACGGCAAGTAGGGAAGCGTAATCTTGCTGAGCTCGACCGAACAGCTTTTTATTATTTAGTGTTTAAAATTCACATTTCATTATAAGAACACGTCTCTGTGTAAAAAGATACTAAACTTCAGTGTGTGGCTTTAAAACAAGCTGCTTAAACTCTTAAACTTTTGGTTTTAGAAGAAGAAAAAAAAAACTGCACCTGGAAAGAAAAAGTGCTGAAAGCTCATTAAAATTCTGTTTAATGGTGATAACTATTTAAGACCGGCTGTTTACTGGTTGTTTAAACGTTTGGTTTCATAAAGGATGCAAACCTACATTTTCTATGTTAAAAAAAAAAAAGTACAGTCAATAATCTTCTTGGTGTCGATGCTCTTTGTTGCTGATACCGATACAGTATCGTATCGGTACAGTAATTGAAAGTTAAGAAGGGGTTTCCCTCCTCCTGTAAAGCTGCTGTGTGTGGAGATATGAGGTTATCTATATACAACAACATATGGTCTGCGTTACGGAAACGTGCAGTGTGTCCGTGGAGTTGTGCCAAGAATTGAAACTGGACTAAAAGTAATGTACTAAGTATTTTTTTAAGGTATTGTCTGGTATTTAGGGGTTGTAATGCTGCATAATTACACTGAACATGGAGTTTCCGTTAAACTGGCCTCTTTAATGAGGTCGCTCGTGCGGTATGAGGTGGTCTCCTGCTAGCTGCTCTGAGAGGGCCGGGGTCTTTTTGGTTGTTTAGTTTTAAAAGTGAGCTGCTCGCCACATGTTTCAGACGGGACCACACCCAGATATGTTTCTGGGTCCAACACACAAACACACACTTCAAGACCCCACCCCTCGTCACATCTGTTTTGTGACACGCTTGAGATAGCCCAGCTACACACTGCTGCTTCCCCGTTCTTATCTGGGTCAGGATGGAGCTGCTTGTGAATCATTGATGCCCGGCGCTGCGCTGTAGACTTTACGGCTGCTTTACACACTGATCCCTTCTGATTACTTTACAGACTGAACCCACGTCCTCTTCGTCCAGCTGGCACAGGCCTAGTATAGTGTAGGGTTCCCCCATGCCACCAGGACAGCCGTGAGCCTTCAAGGCGTGGACTCCACAAGAGCTCTGAAGGAGTCCTGCTGTGGTACCTGGATGCCTTCAGCTGTTAGCAGCAGATCCTTTAGGACTTGTAAGTCGTGAGGCAGGCGGGACCTCAATGAGCATCGGTGAGCCTTGGGTGTCCAAGGTTGACCTTCCTTGGAGCGCTTTTGGTGGGTACTGACCGCTGCCTGATGTTCTGGAGATGTTCTGACCCAGTCATTGTTTAGAACATCACAGCTTGGTGTCTCAGATTCTTACGCTTGTCCATGTTTCCAGCTTCAGCACCTTCATCACCTTTGGTCTAACAGATCAACATGCTCAAATAAGCCAAACTAACCGCCAACCCCCCCAACACACACACACACACACACACACACACACACACACACACACACACACACACACACACCCCCAAGTTGCAAAGTCAGCATCTGGGGAGACAAAGCTGGGAATTGCAGCGTTCGCGTTGGGGGACATTTCGGGGCATGTCCTCAGTGTCTCCAGTGTAAGTGGTGCCTGTGTGCTGGAGAGTTTCTGGAGGGGACTGATGGTGTCACACTGCAGGTCACCAGAGGAGCGCTTTGGAGTATGCCGTAGCTCAGCCAGCCCTACTTAGTGTTGCGTAATAACCTACCACCATCTGGCTAAGGCATCTCACACACTCCCACACACACACACACACACACACACACATACACATACACACACACCCTCACACTCTCGACTGGCTTCAGATAGGAGGCGTTTTGGCCCACAGCAGACAAACGTATATGAAGTGAAGGCTGATGGACGTGTTTAGAAGGTCTTGCTCTTTTAGGGAAATGTGCAAACTGCAAAAATGAGCCAAAGAAAAGATGGTGGGGGGTACCTCTCTAGAGGGGCTAGACAAGCTGTGTGTGTGTGTGTGTGTGTGTGTGTGTGTGTGTATGCAATATTGCACTGGGTGCTACTTGCATTAGAAGGAGCGTCCAAAAACATTTGGACAAGATAAAGCAGGGGAATCTACCTTCTCAGAACTAATAGATATAAGAATAGATAACTAATAAAAAATATAGAATAACTAATAGAATTAAGATATAAATGTAGTAAATTACTATTTTTTTGTCACTAAAATAAACAATGGTGCGGCACCTTGACACAGCATTCAAATTCAAAATAAAAACATTCTTAAAATATATTAATAATTAATGCATCAGCTGAAACTCAAAATAAGTAGCTTCACAAACAGTAATTAATCATATTTTTAATATTTAGCGTAATTCCAAATAAAATCTAGCTGCTGAACCTGAGAATAAATCAGTAACCTGGTCAAACAAACAAACAGTAATCAAACATTTAGTTGGATCGGCCAAATTATCAGATACCCGGTCCAGCTAATTTTTTTTTATCAGAACCAATATCTGATCCTAATTTCAGATCGGTGCATCTCTAAATTCAATCATCATTATTATTATTATTATTATTATTATTATTATTATTTAATTAGCCAACCAATATATCGGTCGACCTCTAGCAGCAGTATATCCGTTTTACAGCAGCTGTTGATTCGTCATGGTTTAGCCTTAGGGGGTTTAGGAAAACGCCCGTATGCCTTTTCTAAACTTTACGTATCAACCGATAACCAAAACTGGTCCGATCCCACTGTTAAATTAATAAACCATATTCCTCACCATGTGGGAGAGACGTGAGGCCTCAGGACTGACGTCACTTTAAAAACGGAGACGGGGATTAACTCTGGAACTGACTGATAGTTAGGGGAAGGTCGTGTGATCTGTGGGTTCTGGATCTTCTGAAACCGTGTTGGGCCGGGTCGGCCTGCCTGCCTGCATGTGTACCTGTGTGTGAGTGAGCGAGCGAGGGAGAGAGACCCCCACTCGGCCCCTCCTCCCTGCGCTGTTCTTCAGTAAACAGAGCAGGCTGCTGAAGGGGGGGTTGGGTGGATTTCGGCTGTTCTGAGCTGGATCATTTGCTGAGTGTTGAGGACGACGGGTCGAGTTGGGTCCGTGCTGGTTGGACAGGGCAGGTCCTGTGGTGAGATCATGTCTGTATGTTGGTCTGATCCTGAGTGATGAAGCCTAGAACACCGGCGGTGCGGGACTCTGGATCAGTGCATGGATCGGTCCTATGGATGCTTTTATCGGATCGGTGCATCCTTGGTTTAGCCAGAAGCTATAACGTTATAATGTCAGTGTGCTCTGCGTGGTCCGTGTCTGTATTTGCTGGCTGCGGTTCTGTATGGTTCTGAATGGAGCTTTGTGCTGAGTTTCAGGCTGTGCTGGACACATGCTGGGCTGTTTGGCAGCGGACTCTATACTGTCCCTCACTCTTATTGTATTAAAGAAGAATCGGAGAGATGCCTGCTCCTCTCCACGCTGTTGCTGTGCTGTCTCTCACACACACACACACACACACACACACACACACACACACACTTTGTTTAATGCAGGGGCCTGAACAGCAGTGTGGGAGATTACGGGTTTAGGCCGTGTCAGGCTCGGAGTCTCTCAATGTTTGAGTGATGAGCTCCGGCTGTGTGCTCCTAAAACCAAAGCCTGGCCCACCACTGGCCCACCACTGCACCATGTTTGTCATCATCTGTACATAAATTTATTTCTAATTTTTTAATTATCTCACTTTTATTAGTAGAAAAGTCCTTCAGATGGTCAAATGAGTGCTAATTCACTTATATTAATTAGAATAATTAGCTTTTCAGTAGAGTTGGGGCTGGGCGATATGGTAAAAATACTGTATTACAATATTTCTTTTTTTTTTTTTGCAATACACAATATTTATCACAATACATGTTGTCATCACAGACTAAAAACATCAGTATCTACAGATTCTTCAACTACTATTCAGATCCTCTCCTGTACTGAACACTCAGCATCACTCAGCATCTGCTGCTCTTCATCTAATGAACCCTTCAGTCTAATTACACTGTTAATAATGAACCCTGCAGCTGATCAGAGTTTATTATGATATATAATTTATCACAATATGATAAACTATCGTCATATTGCCCAGCTCTAGTGTATCAGCACTCAAGGCTTTATCAAAATATAAATATCTAGTGTGTATGTGTGTGTGTATGTATATGTATGTGTGTGTATGTGTGTGTATATATATATATATATATATATATATATATATATATATATATATATATATATATATATATATATATATATATATATATAATATAAAAAACTAGGCATGTACCGATGCCACTGTATCCTTACTGATACCAGATTTTTAAGTATCTGCTGATACAGCGTACCGATACCAACTCAGACTATACATTTTTACCATCTATCCAGTATTTAAGTCAGTGTGAAATACTCCCACACCTGAACTCCATGCTGTCAGTAGACGCGGCCAACTTTGCCTAATCAATTTTGCAGACGCTTCGCCCCAGCCCTAGTTTCCACACATGGTCCAAGTGGTTCAAACGTTCAGCACTTCAGACTCTAAACCGTTGTCCTCTCTTCTGAGAACGCTCCTCGCTGCTCTGGGCCGGGACGCAATGTCTGTTAATGCGGCCTAGAGGATGCCACCGGGTGCTCTGCCAGAGCACAGCGGTAAAAACAAAGGATCTGAGCTGAATCAGGTTAAAATAACCAGTACCTGATTCATTAATGTGTGCCTGGACTGGCCTCAAGATCTATCCACTGGATCGAAGTCTGTAAAGCATTTATGTGGTTATTATTATTAATAATAATATTATGAATAGTATTTAGTAATATACAGTTTTACTACATTTATGAGGCCACTTTTACTTCATTGCACAATAAGGTTTCTCTCGTTCTCTCGGATGGTGTTTCTCACTCTCTTCTTCCCACTCATTTATGAAACCAGCTTGAGTGAAGGGTTTTAAAACACACACACACACACACACACACACACACACACACACACACACACACACACACTGGGGTGGTTGGTAGCTTTAAATCTCTCAGCAGCAGGTCGACAGAGCAGATTTCTCTCCCTTATCCTGCACACATTTCCTCTGGTCGTGGTGGGAGCTGACCTACATCACAGAGGAAAGGGTTTGAGTGGCAGCGTCCTTCATGTGTTACGACCGAGAACCCATCTCTCCTAGATCACGTTACAGGAAGTGTGGCGAGTAACACCTGCAGGGGCTTCATGTGTGAGTGATGAGTTAGAGCTTTCTATTTTAATAATAATAAAAAAGTGAATACTGACCTCAAACCCGCGGATCAGTCCAGACACCATACCATGATGCACCATTTTTTATGTAGCAACGGTTGCCAGATTGGAAGAGGTGTGCAGTGATCAGTGAGAGCGTCTACCTGTAATTAACTCTATATAACATTAGAATAAACCCAAATAAACATAAAATCAGTGGTCAGTGAGAGCGTCTACCTGTAATTAACTCTATATAACATTAGAATAAACCCAAATAAACATAAAGTCAGTGGTCAGTGAGAGTGTCTACCTGTAATTAACTCTATATAACATTAGAATAAACCCAAATAAACATAAAATCAGTGGTCAGTGAGAGTGTCTGTCATATAGAGTTAATTACAGGTAGACACTCTCACTGACCACTGACTTTCTGTTTATGTGGGTTTATTCTAATGTTATATAGAGTTAATTACAGGTAGACACTCTCACTGACCACTGACTATGTTTATTTGGGTTTATTCTAATGTTATATAGAGTTAATTACAGGTAGACACTCTTACTGACCACTGACTTTGTTTATTTGGGTTTATTCTAATGTTATATAGAGTTAATTACAGGTAGACACTCTTACTGACCACTGACTTTATGTTTATTTGGGTTTATTCTAATGTTACATAGAGTTAATTACAGGTAGACGCTCTCACTGACCACTGACTTTGTTTATTTGGGTTTATTCTAAGATTATATAGAGTTAATTACAGGTAGACACTCTTACTGACCACTGACTTTATGTTTATTTGGGTTTATTCTAATGTTATATAGAGTTAATTACAGGTAGACACTCTCACTGACCACTGACTTTATGTTTATTTGGGTTTATTCTTTATATTGTTGTATAAAGTGTGTGTGTGTGTGTGTGTGTGTGTGTGTGTGTGTGTGTGTGTGTGTGTGGGACAAGTTCATGCCAGAAGTGGTGCGTTACTGTACACCGTTATGTAATCCTGTGAGGCGTCAATGTTTCCATGGATATGTATTCTCTGTTTCCATGGTGACCACAGAGAGAGCGCACACTCACCCCGGCACTTGCGCAGCTTTCGTGGATTTCTGACTATAAAAATAACAAAATACCAGCAACACCTTTCTATTTTTATTTATTTATGATGAGGTTATTATTATTATTATTATTATTATTATTATTATTAATAGTAATAGTAATGTAATGAACAGTAGAGGAGTGCTGTAGGCTACGTGTGCTATCTGGAAGTGTTGAAACTACACCTACTACACCCACTACTCCTTACAGCTTGTTGAGCGGTTGGAGGCGTCAATGAATGAATGTGATCTTCCAGTCTGAAACTCCAGCCTCACCAGTTAAAGCCGGACTCCCGGTAGGACACGGTCATCGTGCGCTTTGTGTGACCCGTAACTGTGGAGTATGAATTTTAATTGATGGATATTTTTTATTAATTAAGCCTCTTCAAAGCAGGAGTTTGGCTGAACCTGTCCTGGTTAATCTTTTAAAATGATTAAATGTGTTGCACAGATCTCAGAAGTGAAGCCAATCACAATTCTGTACATATCTGCTGAAGACCATATTTGATGTCTGGCCAAATTATGGGGTGTCTATGTGGCGTGTTTGTTTGTTTGGTTGTTTTAAATTGCAAACTTCTTTTGTTGCATTTATTTATTGTTATTATTATTGTTATGATTATTATTTCTTGGATTTAACAGAATAATTCAGTGCAAGATATCAAATGTTCTATAATTCTTGTAAATCCCACAATTATCATAACATCCCTATGATTGTTTGTTTATTTATTTATTTACCTATTTATTTTTGTATTATTTTATACTGTGACTTTTTCATTTAAAAATGATAAAATTAAGTAAATCAGTTTTACTGAAGAGAAATTACATGACTATATATATATATATATATATATATATATATATATATATATATATATATATATATATATATATATATAAATCTAAATAATAATTTATTTATTTATTATTGGCTGATAAGGTTCAGTGCTATTATATTTTTAGTAGTGAGGAACTGAAACTGAAGGAAATTCAGTTTCATGCTAATTTGGTTTACGCCATTAAAGTATTATTATTATTATTATTATTATTATTATTATTTTCAGGGTCGGTAGGTTTAAAGAAAGCCCTTAAGTACCACCACACCGAAAGCTTCTGTCAGATAATGCATGCAGTGCTCTGTAAACACTGCAGATCTGCTCAGAGGAGGGTTCATGATCGTGACGACGTTCTGTTGCCCACTCTCGGTCCAAGCAGAGCCATGAAGGGTCTCTGTGCTGTTCATCTGGAAGAGCTGTAATGATCCTGGCAGTGCAGATGAGTGCTGTGTGTGTGTGTGTGTGTGTGTGTGTGTGTGTGTGTGTGTGTGTGTGTGTGTGTGTGTGTGTGTGTGTGTGAGAAAGAAAGAGCTGTGGATGTGGGTGGATGTTCTTTTGAATGCTCTCCGTCATAAATATGCCCGTGGATGTTCTCATTAGCATGCCAAAGTGTGACCAAAGCCCTCCACTGCTATGCTGCTCTGATAGCTGCAGGTTGAAGCACAACCTAAAATAAGCCTGGCCTAAAGTTTGTGGACACCTGCTCATCTGATGTTTCTAGGCTATCAATAGAGAGTTTGTGGTCCTGTGCTGCAGTAGCATCCTCCTCCCTTCTCGGAAGGCTTTACACTACATGTTGGAACATTGCTCTAAAGAGGGTTTGATTGCATCCATCCACGCATGAGCATCAGCGAGGTCCGTCTGACTGACGGTGGATGATTTAGATCTGCTGCCTGGACTCTTCCCAAAAGTGGATGGCAGTTGGATGAGGGGGGGGGCTCCATTGCATGAGATGTACAACACCAGTTAAACAACACCAGTATCAGCAGTGGTATATGTAATGTGTTTGGAGGGGTGTCCGGATACTTTTTTTTGTTTGTTTTTTTTGTTTGTTTGTTTTTGTTTTGGACATAAAGTAGATAAATGTACAAATCCAGGTTGAATAGGGCTAATTTAACCTAATGGTTTAATCTACGGGGTACAGACAGAGGTGGTGTTTCACTGGGGTTCACTGAGGTTGTCTGATTTCTAATGGAAAAACCAATGGAGAGCTGGCTCTGTCCAGCTGGCTCGAATGTGACCGCCCACAGGCAGGCCGACTGTGTGTTCCCAATTTGTCTGAAAGGGCCCATCAGGTCAGAGAAGAATGAGCGACCCAATAATTTGAGCATTGCTTTGGGAAATGGTCCAAGAATTGTTATGGTTTTATTGGTTTACCTTCTTTTAAATACAAATATACAAAATTATATGTATTATTACATTAAAAAAAATATTAATTATGCACTAAAAATTATTTGTAGTGAAACATCAAAGACGTTTTACTGGAAGAAAAATTAATACCTAAGAATTTCCCAAGAAAGGGCTCATATCCTAATCCTTTCATGTATTTAAAAATGTCTCTTTTGGTTCACTTAAAATGTTCGTTAAGCTTCATGGTCCAGATTCAGTCCTATATGATCATTTTCCAGCCTCTCTTCATCCTTGAGGTCCGGCTACTACTGGTGCTTCCTCCTTAAGACCGTACCACAATATACGAGAGCTCTGTTCTGATTGGCTAAAAGGCTTCTTTAAAGAAGAACAAGCTTCCACCAGCTTGGAAAAGCTAGAACTACATTAAACCAGGCGAAGATCTAGAGCTGGACCGGTGGTCAGTGTTTTTTTGGGGGGTCCGAGACCAAACGCCACTCATCCTTCAGCTTGGTCAGCCAGGGCTGAGACTGTCCGGGCATTGCTTGGTGATGCATCATCGTGCAGGGCTTCGGTAATGTTCTGCAGTGTCTGAATTCCAAGTATCCCAGAATGCATTACGCACCACGCTCATGTTCCAACTGCAAGATTGCCGGACAGCGTTCGCCGTATGTCCTCGGGAGTCAAACTCGCCAAGTCAGCCCTACCAAGTACCCTAGTCTGATACAGATTTCTACGTTGCCTTTAATGGGGTTCTGCAGCTGTGCCATATAGCCATCTAGTGGCTGAGTGAGGAACTGCAGCACTCTGGTACATTGCGCAGTACTGCGGTAACTCGCAAAATAGGGATAATCTGATTGGCCTGAGAATTGATTGACACAGATACATAGCTAATCGATCCTTCCGTCTCTACAAAGAGCCATTAAAGCATCCAGTGATTGTGTGTGGGAGAGTAAGGCATGGTTTGAAGAGGCGATGGTGTGGGTGGCTGTAGTGTAAGAGCTCAGTGCTGATGTCTCTCGGCCGTGTTTAGAGCTGAGCTGCAAGTACTCCTGGATTTGGCCTTTGACTTAGATGAAAATGGGACGGCTGGCAGCAGATCCCGAAGAGAAAAGGGTAATAAACGAGTAGCTGATTGATTGATTGATTATCTCCTGGAAAAAAACGATTGGACACAATTGAGTCTGGATTCAGTCGATCAGTCAAGGTGGCCTGTTTGGTGGCCGACGTGTGGAAAAATGAGATGGAGAAAATGGGGACGGAGTTTTGAAAGCATTGAAATCTTTGGGGAAGGGCGGAGCTACACGTCATACTGCAACCAGCCAGCAGAGGCGCTAGACCTGTGTTGGCTGCGCTTTTGAGAAAGATCCCTCTAAGCTTAGATACGACTAAACGCAGACGTCAGAGTGGAGACCTAGATTACCCACATTACTCTCAGAAGAGGAGGGGGGTCTTCAGTCTGGGTTTGAGGACAGCGAGTGTTGGACTCTGCTGTTCGGACACCCAGGGGAAGTTCATTCCTCCACTTCGGTGCAGGACAGTAAAAAGTCTGGACGCTCGTCTTCCGTGGATCTTAAAGGATGACGGGTCGAGCCGAGCCGTACTTGAAGCTGGAAGGGCTCTTGGTACAGATCGACTTTTGAAAAGTACTGGTGGAGGGGCTGGCTGGTCCAGTCTTGGCTTTGTAGACCAGATTCAGGGGTCTGGATCTGATGACCTGGGCAGCAGCAGCAGAGTAGGAGGAGCTGAACATGGCTGAACTTAGAAACGTTGAAGACTGATTCCACAACCGTAGAACATCGTCCCTTCAGGCTGGTCTTCAGAGTTTGGTGTGAGCTGGTCTTTAAACCGGAGTGAACTTCTTCTAAAGCGTCTGCAGAGCCTGAGCTTTCCTGCAGTGACTCACGCCATAAAAAGCTGATTATCATCTCTGACTGTAATTAGATGCTGCTGTGTGTGGATTAGGCTGACTGGCAGGTTTCTGGACCCGTGTCCTTGAATTGAACAGAAAGATGGAGTTTATGCAGCACAGACACCACGGATGGCCTTAATACCGACACTGGAAGGCTGTAGGCCTCACGACCTTAAGCCTCCATTGTGAGGGAACGGAGTCAGCAGCCAATCGTTTCACCAGCTGGCTCCTATTAGCCGGACAGACAGACACACACACACTCTCACACACACTCTCACACACACACACACACACACACACACAGCTTGTCTATTCCCTGTAGAGAAGAAGTACTGCCAATAGAATAGGACTCTCTGGAGCAGATCAACATCATGAGGCTATTGACACCATGCTGCCTAATGCCAGGCGTGGGCTAGAGTGGTTTAGAGCCCCCCCCCCCCCCCCCCCCCAGCATTGAGCTGTGGAAGAGCTGTGTTCTCTGGAATGATGGTAGGTGGTGTTTATCACTGAATGCCATCAAATCCTCACAGCAATGCTCCATTCATCCCCCTAAACCTGGTAGTCTGGACAGTAGAGACAGTTACTCCAACAAAAGCAGCATCAACTCGTTTTAATACCCTTCGATTTCAGTGCAAGTGTCCCAATACTTTTGTCCATATAGGGTAGTTGGACAGTACAGTGAAAAACCAGGGTTCGAGCAGAGGGTCAGCAATGCAGTGGCACCTCTGGAGCAGAAAGGGGTTCAGGGCACATTGCTCAAGGGCACGACAGTGGCAGCTTAGCAGAACCGGGCATTGAACCCACAACCCTGTGGGCAACGACCCAGCTCTCTCAGCACAGATCCACCGCTGCCCCAGAGCAGGCTAGCTCTTCAGTGTGAGCTCTCTTCCGTCCTGTTTTCCCAAAGTGTGTGTGTGTGTGTGTGTGTGTGTGTGTGTGTGTGTGTGTGTGTGTTTATGAATGGTCTGTCATGAATCCAGAGTTTCACAGAGACCCGCTCTCTCTGGTAGACCCCTCTCGGACTCTGTAGCCTGGGTAACCACAGCCATACGCTGTGGAAACCAGATCCCCGTCCTGGGAGTCGGTGGAAGCCTGCCCGGTTTCCAAGGAGACGGGTGCCATGGCCTAGCGCTCGTCCCACGCGTTTCCAGCTCGACTTTGTGAAGGCACGGGGTGGGTGTCATCAGACACGTCCAAAATCCACAGCTTAGAAATAGTCAGCAACGTTTTAGCGTTTTAACCCTTAGCGTGAATCTGCCAGACGTTCTTCTTTACGTTGTTTCAGACGTTTGTGATGAACGGACCAATAGAAACGCTCCAAAATGACTTGGAATAAAATCTTTTTACATCAACTTTCAATGAAAGTTTTTATTATTTTTCCTTCTCCTGCGTAGTTGCCGTTTTGGGCATGCTCGGTTTTGTGCATGACCCTGAGGGTTCCCTGGGATACCATGGCAACCGCTTGGCAGCTCTATAGCAACTGTCTAACACACCCATTAGTGCTGTAGCAAGCAGCTAGTAATTTCACATAAGCAAAGTAGCAACACCAGAGCAACCACCTACTAACATTACAGGAGTCACCTAGCAACCACTTAGCAACACTATTGGAACCACCTAGCAACCACTTGACAGCACAATGGCAACTAACCACTAACATTGTAGCAGCCTTTAGCAACACTATGGCGAACCTCCCCAGCAACACCGTAGCAACAACATGGCAACCCCCCAGCACCACTATAGCAGCCACCTCGTGACACAACTGGGATGCTATAGCAACCAACCACTAACATTGTAGGCACCAAGACTCACAAGGGGGGACCATCCTCCTCTGATCAGAACTATTTATAAATTATTGATAAGTCATTGAACCAGGGGCAGTGGTGGCTCAACGGTTACAGCTCCGGGCTGTTGATGACAGGGTTGTGGGTTCGATACCCAGATCAGGCTTTAGACCATCGCCTCCCATCAAGTACGGAGGGGCTGGCTGGTCCAGGCTTGGCTTTGTAGGTCAGAGTCAGGGGCCTGAATCTGATGACCTGGGCAGCAGCTACAGGAAGCCAGTAAGGAGAGAGAATGCAGCAGAGGAGGAGGAGGAGCTGAACATGGCTGAACTTAGAAACGATGAAGACGACCCGACCCGATCAGACCCGTGCCGCTGTGTTCTGGATCAGCTGCAGGGGTCTGATGGTGCGCAGAGGGAGACCAGCCAGAAGAGAGCTGCAGTAGTAGTCAATGAGCACCTGGGCGACTCTAGAGAGGAAGGGTGGAATTCTCTGGACGCTGTAGAGGAGGAATCTGCAGGACCGGGTCAGAGAACGATAGCTGGTGACCCACGATTACACCAAGGCTTTAGATCGCAGTGCAGGTCGTATGTTGTAGAAAATGTGTTCAGGCATCGTGATCTACAGCTACAGCTGGTATTCCTCACTGAGGGTCCCTCGGATTAATAACAGATGGGTTGTCTGGTGGATTTAGGAGAAGTGAAGGCTTGGCTGGATGATGTTTGTGTCTTTATTAATTTGGGACACGGTATGAGGTCAGTATAAACACATTCTGTGTAGTTTGGTTGAATCTTTAGTGAGGTGTGTGTGTGTGTGTAACAGCTGGCCAGAGGCTAGGCCCATTACACAACTCTCTAGTCATTTCCTGCTCTGGGACTGTTGTTACACAGTGGAGGTCAGATTTCACTTCGTTGCTTTAGTTTCAGCCGTTTCTCTCATGATCTGGATTCTGAAGACTCTCTGAGAGTTTGAGAGTTCTGGCCCTCCAGAACCAGTACTTTAATGGTCCCTCCTGCTCCAAAACATCTGGTTCAACCCCTAGACTTCTAACTGTAGTTGATTATTTGGGTCAATTTACCACCCTGTTATTTTACAGCTGAATGCAACATGCTATTATTATTATTATTATTATTATTATTATTGCTTTTTTTATTTGGAAGGCTCGCGGAAGGGGGAAAACGATCTGATTGGCTGGTGTACAGCACTTGTGATGACTCACAGAACACATGTTATACCCCCGCTTTAACCAGTGTTCCCAGGGGTGATGAGCTGCTGTCCAGTATTAACAACGCTGTATTCTCCCAAAAATCACCGCTTCTCTAGCTGTGACTTGGGCTTTCTCTAGGGGGCAGATTTTGTGGAAATGCTGGGATCGGGAATCTAATGAATCAAGAATTTGTTTGTTTGTTTGTTTGTAGCAGTTTTGGGATTTTGGAGTTGGCCCGACAACAGTGTTCACAGGATGTCACTCCATAGCAACCACCGAGCCACCACCTGCCAACACCATAGCAGCCTCCTAGGATACCATATCAGCCACCTAGTTAACACTATAGCAACACCATATCTACTACCTAGTAACACTATAGCAACCGTTTAGCAACTAACTAGTAGAAGTAATTTAGCGATCACCTAGCTACGAACCACCTAACACCAACCACATAGCAACACCATAGTTACCTCTTGGCAACACTGCAGCATCCGCCTCAGCAACCATTTAGCAACACTACAGCATCCACCTTGCAGCCCTGCAGCATCCGCCTGGCAACCACTTAGCAACACTACAGCATCCACCTTGCAGCCCTGCAGCATCCACCTGGCAACCACATAGCAACACTACAGTATCCACCTTGCAGCCCTGCAGCATCCGCCTGGCAACCACTTAGCAACACTACAGTATCCACCTTGCAGCCCTGCAGCATCCGCCTGGCAACCACTTAGCAACATGTTCTACTGAAGGAGGAAGAGCAGCTTTTGAGATGGGAGTTCAGAACATGGGGGAGACAACCCCCAGTTATGAGGACTGTCTGGATACTTTTGGACAACTAATGTAGGTAGCAGTACTTTGTCCATATCGACCCCCCCTCCTAAAGTGTTTGCGGGTGTGTTCCTCCTGGACCGGAGAGTCGGGCCGTTTCGGGCTGCGCTGTGGTTCTGCTGTCGTGTGGTGCTGGTTGGGAGCAGGCTGGAGGCTTTTAGTGCAAGGAGAGTTGGAGCCCAGCTGGCACCACGCAGCACTCACTCTGACAAAAGACATTAGACAATCAATAAAGCTGAGTCAGTCTCTCTGTGGAAGTGGAGAATAGCAGCACTCTGAACCGCCCCACAGTCTCTGGCAGAGGCCGGGCTGACCTGGAGACAGTGCTGTATCTGTATGAGATCCAGGTCGTGACTAAGCTCACATGCTGGAACCTCATTGTAATCCGAACGGGAATCTGGAGAACTTTAGCCGTGGTCTCCAGACTGAGAGGTTTGTGTGTGAGCTGCTTCTGGATGCTCAGACGTAGCTTATTCTCGTCCACTGCATTGCTGTGTTTCCATCTGGGTGGCTGATGTGATACTGGATCACAGTAGAACAGGACAATATACTGCTACTGCTACTGATATTAATATACTGCTACTGCTACTACTAGTACTGCTGCTACTACTACTGCTACTACTGCTGTTACTACTACTGTTATTACTACTACAACTACTGTTATTACTACTACAACTACTGTTATTACTACTACAACTACTACTGCTATTACTACTGTTACTACTGTTACTATTACTACTACTGCTACTACTGTTGTTACTACTACAACTACTGTTATTACTACTACAACTACTGTTATTACTACTACAACTACTACTGCTATTACTACTGCTACTACTGTTACTATTACTGCTACTACTGATATTAATATACTGCTACTGTTACTACTGCTGCTACTACTACTGCTACTACTGCTGTTACTACTACTGTTATTACTACTACAACTACTGTTATTACTACTACAACTACTGTTATTACTACTACAACTACTGTTATTACTACTACAACTACTGTTATTACTACTACAACTACTACTGCTATTACTACTGCTACTGTTACTGCTGCTACTGCTATTACTACTACTACTAATAATAATAATAATAATAATAATAAATAGTCTTATGAAACTTGGGGAGTTGAGAGATTACACTGCTGAAGGCAAAATAGTTCTGTAGAACAGAGTGATACAGACTGATACAACTCCAATATCCTCTGCTTTCATCTCTCTCTCTCTCTCTCTCTCCCCATTAAGTGCTTAATGGATGTTGTTGGGGCACATTAAGCCCATGAATGCACTTTGAAGCTCTTTAAGCTCTTTGAAACTCACTCTCTCTCTCTCACACACACCCAAACACACACACACAAACACACAAACCTGTGCTAATGTGTGCACACACACACACACACACACACACACACACACACACACACACTCTAAGGACACATTTTCTAGCTTTGAAGTTTTTTGTGTAAGTGTGGCCTATTGTATGGATTGTTGGTTCATCCCTGCCTGAGTAGACTTTGGTGTGTGTGTGTGTGTGTGTGTGTGTGTGTGTGTGTGTGTGTGTGTGTGTGTGTGTGTGTGTGCGCTTGCGTGCATGTCTGTCCCTACACACAAAGGGATGATTGTTTATTATCTTATCTTATCTGTGTGTGTGTGTGTGTTGTGCTAAGAGAGAGTGTTTTGAAATCTGTTGTAGCAGGAGGCAGCAGTGCGGTCAGGAAATTGATGCTGGGCTTCCTTTTGGCCTGGCAGGGTGGAGTCGGGTCACTGAACCCGACAGTAAAAGCATGAAGCCGCTCCACACTTGATGTTAATGGAGGTTTTTCTTTGCAGGTGCGAATCGCAGGATGAACGGAGACTCAGGTGCTGGGGTGGTGACTGCCGCCCCCACCAACCCTCCCCATAAGGAGCGCTACTTTGACCGTGTGGACGAGAGTAGCCCAGAGTACCAGAGAGAGAGGAACATGGCGCCGGACCTCCGACAGGACTTCAATATGATGGAGCAGAGGAAGAGAGTGTCCATGATACTGCAGAGTCCGGTACACACACACACACACACACACACACACACGCACCTTTTTAATTCAGTAATCAAGTTGTCACCTAGGATTCAGCAGTATACCATGGTATGAAAGTTGATTATCACTGGATTGGGATCAGGACCGATCCAGGCATATTTTAATGGATCGGGTACTGGCTATTTTAATCCTGATCCAGTTCTGAGTCTTAGTTTTAAGCACAGTGTTCAGAGCGCCATCTGCTGTCCTCAAGCCATCATTAATGGACGTTACCCTCAGCCGGCTGCAGCAGCAGCAGTGTGGACGTTCTCAGAAGGTAAATAAAGGAGTTGAGGTTCTGCAGTGTGGAGCTATTTTACAGTGGAACCTGAAAACAGACCATAATATCTGACCCTTTATAAAACTCCCACTGAAACGCTCTGTTTTACCAGCGGGAGAACCGCAGAACCGCTCACTCACCTTTCTCTGTTTATAAACCAGCACTGAAGAACCCGTTCAGAACCGAGTGGAGGCTAACGCTAATGCTAACACACACACACTCGCTATAGAAACCCCAATCACACACACACACTCACACACACACTCACACACAGCACATTCACCCACTATAAACCAGTTACTACACACCAGTAGACCAACAACAACCACAGATACCAGTCCAGAGTGTGTACCACTCACACTCACTCACACACACACACACACACAGGAAGTGATCAGACTGCAGTGCTGTAAAGGAGCTGGGAGCTGATTGGTCAGGGAGGAGATCAGACTGGATTATCAGATATTAAACACTATAAAACATCATTTTAAGATTTTAAGTCTCGACTAAACTAAATCAGTCAGTCCAGAAAGTCTGATTATAGAATCTGATCCTGAAAATAAAGGATTTTACTGAAGCCGTTAATCAGCAGCTCGTCTGATCTAAACTGTGGAGCTGGATTATTATTCATACACACAGAGATCAGACCGGATCAGGACTCCCCAATTGCTCAGAAATTGTGGCACAGTGTAAAGAACAGCCGCCAGATTTACTGTTCATTGTTTAAAAAAGTAAAGATACAAGGTTTTTGTGTTACAGCGCGGCCCTGGTGGTTGGCTGTATAGCTCAGGCATGCACTGCAGCTCTCCGCAGGCTCAGTATTGCGAAGGCCAGTATGGAGTTAATGACCACAGATACACAGTTCAGCCCTGTGTCAGAATAATACACTCCACTCTCCCCTCAGCATGTGATGGGGCTTCAGGCTCATAATCAGGCTCTCTGTGTTTCGCTGAGGCTCGCTCGCTCTGCTGGGTCGGTGACAGCAGCGCATTCAGTCAACACTACCCCCCCCCCCCCTGCCGAGCTCTCGACTCACTCGCTGTGACTGCGGACATGTAGCTGTTTGGGAACTGGCAGATAAAGGTAGTCTTCATCCGGCTGGTGGGAGTGGAGCGAGGGGTGGAATACCCTCTCTTCATCCCGAGAGAGATGGAGAGAGACCCTCGGGGAGGATACAGGCTTTCTGGGCATATCATGATCAAGAACACTGATCAGCTGTGTGTTTCACTACAGAGAGCATATGGTGTAGTGAAGCACACGTCCAAATACTTGTGCACACCCCTTCTACTGAATGCATGCAACTACTTTTAAGTTGCACCCAGTTGCAATGCTCCTCCTCCAAAATCTACCCTGGACGGTAGAGACAGTTATTCCAACAAAAGCAGGATCAGCTTTTCAGATTTCAGAAGAAACAATGAATGAGCCAGTGTCCCAATACTTTTGTCCAGATAGTGTACATAGTGTGTATTGTGAAGTTCTATGAGCAGTACCATTTAAGGAACCAATTTTGGTTCCAGAAAGAAGGTTTAAGAGGTGGATGTAAAGGTTCTTCACTCTCATGTCACAGTTCTTTGTAGAACCAGCATTATTGATCACAGGGATATTATTGATCATCAGGGCTATTGGTCACAGGGTTGTGGGTTCGACACCCAGCTTAGCAAGCTGCCACTGTTGGATCCGTGAGCGATTTGTTATGCTGAGAAAAATAAACTCAGTTTAGAGGTTAATCTTATATAATCTGCTCTTCTGTCCAATGAGGGAGCTGAAGTAAACTGGATCATCACTTCACATCACAGCTCAACCGCCCATAAGAGTTACACTGTAGCTCTGCGCTAAATCAAGAGCCGTCAGTCCCTGAAGAATCTTTACCTTCTATAATTTTCCTGTTCTTTTTTTGGGAAATTATTAAAATATAAAAAGTTTATTAAATTCCTATATTTCTGAATTAGACAGTGACAGAGACTGACCTTCTGATATATATTATAATAATAAAAAACATATATATATATAGCCGTTTATTATAATATAATACAAAATGGTAATTAAAAAGTATTTTTTTATAAGAATTTACAATTTTGAATAGTAACAATTATCTTAATTTTCTGCTTAAGAAAAAAAAACTTTAAAAATCTTAAGATACGAGCAAGAAGTTCTTAAACTCAATTCTTGTTCTCAATTTTCAAAAGTTCTCTAATCTTCTCTTAAAATATAAAAAGTTCTCAAATATTCTTTTTTTGTTGGCTGTTTTTATAACCTAGAGTTTTTAGTACATTTGTTATGCTGTGAAAAATAAACCCAGTTTTACACAGAGCAGTGGTGATATGTATGTTAGTACTTACATTGTGTAAAACATTTCACAACTAGCCTCTAAAAGCTATTTTAGATGCCTTGTTTCTAATTTTTATATATATATATATATATATATATATATATATATATATTTCTGAACCATAGTGCAAACAAAATAAACATGACAGCAGATTCAACTTGCAGGATATTTTATAATAGAATATTTATAGCTAGTGTTTTACTGCATTTGTTATGCTGAGAAAAATAAGGTTAGAGGTTAATCTTCTAATCTACTCTTCTGTCCAATGAGAGAGCTGAAGTAAACTGTGCTGTTGTAAAGTGATGATCCAGTACATCACAGCGCATAAGAGTTACACTGTAGCTCTGCACTAAAACAAGAGCCATCAGTCCCTGAAGAATCTTTACCTCCTTTGTTTTCCTCTTCATTTGTTGGCAAATTGAAAAAATGCAGCTTTTAAATTTTTTTAATGGGTTTGTTCAATTCCTATATTTCTCAATTAGACAATTCTAGAAATGTGTTTATTTAAACTGATTATTTCAGAGACTGACCTTCTGACCTCTTCAGTCTAAGACCAGTGTGAGGTCATCATACGATTGGGAACATATTACAGACCAGCTGCTGTGAAGTTTTCTTAAGAGAAAAGCTTTAAAAAAAAGGAGGATTATGATCGTAGATGGTCGTAAAGAAAGTAGGTAGCACTTCTGCAGCGCTGGGAGATGATTGTGCATCCTTTTTAAAAGCCTCCTCTGTGGCTGCGACCTCTGCTGTACCTTTCTCTGCCCACACAGCCGTCCTGTTTGACAGAAGACTTACTGGTCTGCATTGCAGTCACTAAACACACCCATACACACGCTGGGCTCTCTGTCCAGAGGAGCTCAGCTACAGTCCTACAGTACAGGGTCCCTGCAGTCCAGCCTCCTCTTCTCATCAGGATTCTGACATTTACCTTATTTCACCAAATTCCTCCTTATTTGGTATGTGTTCGGTTCAGGAGGACAGTGGGTTCCGTCCCATAAAAGAGCAGAGCTGTGAACTCCTCATGAATCTGACCTGGACTTTCTTAGGAAGATGCTGACAAATGAGGCCCATAGTTTCCAAACTTTTGAACGGCTGTTGCATCAGACTGAGTGAGGGCTGTTGGTGTTGTGCTTTCAGGCTTTCTGTGACGAGCTGGAGTCTCTGATCCAGGATCAGATGAAGAAAGGGAAGAACCCCACCAGCCTGCTGGCCCTGCAGCAGATCGCTGACTTCATGACCACCAGCGTCCCCACCATGTACCCGGCCGCTCCACAGGGGGGCATGGCTGCCCTCAACATGAGTGAGTGTGCACTACTACTACCCAACACTACTGTTACATATGTACCTTTCTACCCACCTGTAATACCTACCTTCATATAATGTGTAACGTGCGTGTATATATAATTTTATTTTTTATTTATTTGTGCATTTTATTATATATGTTGTTTATTTAACTGCACATTTTGGAGCATTTCTTTTGGTCCATTTGTTATTTATTGTTATTATATATTTAATTAAATTAATTTATTCATTATTTATTTAATAATAATATAATTAATTATTAATTTTTTATGTACATTATGGAGCATTTCTATTGGTCCATTAATTATTTTATATATATTTATATATATTATTTTATATTTCTGTAAGTGTGTTTTTTTTATTAGTTTTAATTGTTTTATTTATTATTATTATTTATTATTTTTATGCACATTTTGAAGCATTTCTATTGGTCCATTCATTATTTATTGTTATATATATATTTTTTTGTACATTTATGGAGCATTTCCATTGGTCCATTAATTTTTTTATATATATTTCTATATTTTATTTTATATTTCTATAAGTGTGTGTTTATTAGTTTTAATTGTTTTATTTATTATTATTATTTATTATTATTTTTATTTACATTTTGAAGCATTTCAATTGGTCCATTCACCAAGAAATTCTGGCACAGTGTAAAGAACTGCCAGATTTGCATTATTCAGAATCTATAAGAGAAAAAGATTTTACATTTTATGCAGAACAGTGGTGATCTGTATGTATACAGACTGTGTTAGTACTTATTCTATTATGTGTTAAAAATGAGCGTTTTTCACATATAGCCTCTACAAGCTATTTCAACTGCCTTGTTCCTGTGTTTTTTTTTTTTTTTCTGTGAGATTTTATTATTGAGTCCAATGTTTTTATGAACCATAGTGCAAACAAAGTAAACCCAAGATGTAACTTGCAGAATAGTGACCCCTTTCACCTCACCAAGCCCCGTTATCTCATTAAGAGGTTTTTCAGATGCCTGAGGTCCTGGCAGCTGCAGCTAGCTGCATTAGCTGCTCGTCTAAAGCCAGACTCCTTCCCCCAGCCCTGCTCCAACCGCAGGCCATGTCCCTTTTCTACGGATTCTTGACCCACTCTCTGAGCTGTTTTGTCTTGGTGTGTGTTCAGAGGACGAGTAAAAAGTTAACCCAGCATGACTTCAGTAATAAAACTATCAGATCTGAAGTCCTCTCTGTTCCCTGTAGAACTGCAGAGCTTAGGAACCTAGGCGTGCTGTGGTGCTTTATGACCTACCTCCACCTGTTCATACCTGTACAGTACAGTGAAAGCCCCTGCAGCAGAAAGGGTTAGGAGCCTTGCTCTGGAGACCACCAGTGGCAGCTTTAGTGGACATGAGGATCAAACCCACAACCCTGTAATCAGTTAACTAGCACTCTAACCACTGCACCACTACTGCCCCCTATTGAACATTTTAGGGGTTACAGACATTGTCTGGGTTTTGTCTGTTGAAGGTGTGAAATCTTAAAGATGCATAATTTGCTTTTATGTTATTGAATAGTGTGTTAAGTTTGTGTGTTAAGTTTGTGTGTGTGTGTGTGTGTGTGTGTGTGTGTGTGTAGGTCTGGGTATGGTGACCCCGGTGAATGACCTCAGAGGTTCCGACTCCATCGCCTACGAGAAAGGAGAGAAGCTGCTGCGCTGTAAACTTGCTGCCTTTTACCGTCTAGCGGACCTGTTTGGCTGGTCCCAGCTTATTTACAACCACTTAACTGTGAGTTTTACACACACACACACACACACACACACACACACACACACAGGATGTCGTCTTAACTAATCTGTGATCTGATCAGCAGGTAAAGTGGATTAAAGAACCTGTTGTTTTAAAGGTGTGTGTGTGTGTGTGTGTGTGTGTGTGTGTGTGTGTGTGTGTGTGTGTGTGTGTGTGTCCCTCCTCAGGTCAGACTGAACTCTGAACAGGAGCGTTTTCTGATTGTCCCGTTTGGACTTCTTTACAGTGAAGTCTCCGCCTCCAGTCTGGTAAGACCCGCCCCCTTTTTCTTTTTCCTCTCATTTTTTTCTGACTCAGCCGTTTCATGAATATCTGCAATCTTATTGGACGACAGAAATGACTAGGGGTGTGAGGAAATATCGATATATCAAAGTATCACAACGTTATGTAATGCTGTATCGATTCTCAAGTTAATTAAGACAGCGGTTCTTTTTTGTTGCATTTTAACCCTGACCACTAGAAGGCAGTGTGTTGTACTGTCTTCAGATCCCACTCTTCTGATTGGATAAAAAGTCACTATGGTGTTTTTATTAGTGCTGTCAGTCCATTAACATTTGTAACAGCATTAATAACAAGAATATTCTGTGATTAATTCTCATTAAAGTGCTAGCAGCACGTCCTTGAATGTTTGGGTGGGGGAACTACTTAATAAACTGTCAGTCCATATATATATTTTTTCTCTCTCAGTTGAGTTTAGAGAACTTTAGCCTGAAACACGACGAAGCTCCAACACAGAAGCTTTAATAGAAAAAAAGCTTCACCAACTTTTTAAGCGTTAAATGGACGATTAAGCTAAGTGTGTGTGTGTGTGTGTGTGTGTGTGTGTGTGTGTGTGTGTGTGTGTGTGTGTGTGTGTGTGTGTGTGAGGGGAATTTTGAGATTTAATCCATATTTCATCATAAATAAAGTGTAATAAACTCTCTGAGCTCAACACTAGCGATGCCTTCTTTACATTGCTAGTAGCCTCTGTAAGGAGAGATAGATGTATTGGGGGTGGGGAGGGGTGCGGCCAAACGATGGCAATTTTGCATTTAAAAAAATTACCATGTTAAAGTTTGCAGATTAATTGCGTGGATTAACAATTATTAAACAAATTTAACTGTGCTAATTGTTATTATGACCGTTTTTATATTTGATCAAAAATAAATCCCAGTATATTGAATAATAACCACTGTACGGATTCAGTATATAAGCTGAACTCCATCCCCCAGCCCTGCTCCCTCTGGTCTGGCCTGGCCTGGACTCCAACCACAGGCCCAAAACTCTTTCTGCAGATTCTTGACCCTGAGCTGAAGCCCCCCTGGCCGATCATGCTGCGTCTCGTATCGCCAGGTTCTTGCCAATAAGCAGCCCATATTAGTACAGCCCAGTATAGACCCCTGTAAAACTGTCAGTCTGGGCTGCAGTTCTGTAACATTTCGGGGCTCTGGAGGAGCAGTCGTAATGCAGTGGAGGTTTATTTTAAACGCCTCTGACGACTCTCCAGTTTGATGGACTTGTAGCTGTTTCCAAAAGGAGGTTTTTGAAGCTGGTCCTGGGTGAGGGGGATCAGGGATGACTGGATCTGTGCTGATCTATAGGGACTGCTGTGAGTCAGCTCTTATGCAATGGTGGGCGGTAGAGCAGGGGAGACTGGGGTGCTAGAGAGAGGGAGAGAGGGAGAGAGGGGGAGAGGGAGAGAGGGGGAGAGGGAGAGAGGGGGAGAGGGAGAGAGGAGAGAGAGGGAGAGAGGAGGAGAGAGGGAGAGAGGGAGAGAGGGGGAGAGGGGGAGAGGGGGAGAGGGAGAGAGGAAAAAGGGAAAATGGAGAAGGATATATAAAAAGTTCATATTTCACCATTTGGTAAGGGAATATGGCTAGTGCTTCTGGAAATGACTGCAGTTTTATAATTACAGTAAATTGATCCAGTAGAGGTTAGGGAGGCACCGATCCAGCACCGATCCAGCTTTATCAGTTCTGATATTGATACCCATACATTAACTTTGCATATCCGATACCAGTCCGATACTATTGTTGAATTAATAAACCGTATTAATCGAATACGGTTTAATAATAACCGAATTAATAAACCTCACCATGTCGGGGGGACTTGAGGCATCAGGATTGACTTAATCATTACTTTAAAGGTTAAAAAAGTTAAAAAGGTGAAGGTGCAGGTGTCTGTCACTGCACTATCTACAGTGAAATGTGTCCTCCGCATTTGACCCTTCTGTAGTAGTGAACACATACACACACTAGTGAACTAGGGGCAGTGAGCGCACACACACACCCCCAGAGCGGTGGGCAGCCAACACCAGCGCCCGGGGAGCAGAGAGAGGGTGAAGGGTTTTGCTCATGAGCCCAACAGTGGCAGCTTGCCGAGCCCGGGTATCGAACCCACAACCCTGTGATCAACAGCCCGGAGCTCCAACCGCTGAGCCTCTACTGCCCCACCTTTACTTTGTGAAACAAAATATTGCAAATGAACAGATTTGGATATAAATGTAGTAAATTACTTTTCTTTGTCACTATAATAATTAACAGTAGTGCAGGATATAAATAATAAAAAAGGAGTCAAACTTTTTAAAATATATTAAAATAAATAAATCGGCCCAAACTGAAAATAAGTAGCTTCACTTTGTCAAACACAAACAGTAATTAATCTGATTTTTAATATTTAGCGTAATTCAACATAAAATCTAGCAGCTGAATCTGAGAATAAATCAGTAACCTGGTCAAACAAACAAGCAGTAATCAAACATTCAGTGCCGTCTCACACCGACCAATTACAGTGAAAGGATCGTTTCCATGGATAGGCCTAATTATCCGATACCCGATCCAGCTAATTTTCTTAGTATCGGGACTGATATCTGATCCTAATATCGGATCGGTGCAGCTTCCTTGGAGCACCTACTTTTGGTAGGTACTGACCACTGCATATCGGGAACTGCTTTAATGGTTAAATGAGCAAAACAAGGTAAAAAGTAGAAGCTTTCTGACGTAAGGAGTGTGCTCACCTGTGCTCACCTGTGCTCACCTGTGCTCACCTGTGCTCACCTGTGCCCCCAGGTGAAGATTAACCTGCAGGGGGAGATTGTGGACCGAGGCAGCACTAACCTAGGCGTGAACCAGGCTGGCTTTACCCTGCACTCTGCCATCTATGCAGCCCGCCCCGACGTCAAGTGCATTGTGCACATCCACACACCTGCTGGCGCTGCGGTAACACACACACACACACACACACACACACACACACATCTGCATTTGCAGCTGTTATTAATCTGAAATCATGGTTAATGATTTCCTACAGGTTTTTATTCATGCCTTTAAATTTTATCCGTCATTTACATAAACTTTTACATGTTTACATAAAACATTATATATAATCTTTATTTTAATATAATTAATTTCTATATAATTTCTTATTATTTATTACCCTGTGCCTACGTGTTGTGGTAAAATTACCAAAAAGTCAAAAGGTTTGAATATTTTCAGACCCGACGATGCTGACCGTGCCCCTCTATGTGCTCCTCCAGGTATCTGCCATGAAGTGTGGCCTCCTGCCCATTTCTCCTGAAGCTCTGTCTCTGGGTGAAGTGGCCTACCACGACTACCACGGCATTCTGGTGGACGAGGAGGAGAACATCCTCATACAGAAGAACCTCGGTCCCACCAGCAAGGTACTGTACTTGACCGGGTTTGTGCTCATTATACGACAGCAGCAGTGTGGACGTTCTCAGAAGGTAAATAAAGGAGTTGAGGTTCTGCAGTGTGGAGCTATTTTACAGTGGAACCTGAAAACAGACCATAATATCTGACCCTTTATAAAACCTCCACTGAAACGCTCTGTTTTACCAGCGGGAGAACCGCAGAACCGCTCACTCGCCTTTCTCTGTTTATAAACCAGCACTGAAGAACCCGTTCAGAACCGAGTGGAGGAGGCTAACGCTAATGCTAACACACACACACTCGCTATAGAAACCCCAATCACACACACACACACACACACACTCACTCACACACAGCCCATTCACCCACTATAAACCAGTTACTACACACCAGTAGACCAACAACCACAGAGACCAGTCCAGAGTGTGTACCACTACACACACACACACACACACACACACACACACACACACACACACACAGAGAGGAAGTGATCAGACTGCAGTGCTGTAGAGGAGCTGGGAGCTGATTGGTCAGGGAGGAGATCAGACTGGATTATCAGATATTAAACACTATAAAACATCATTTTAAGATTTTAAGTCTCGACTAAACTAAATCAGTCAGTCCAGAAAGTCTGATTATAGAATCTGATCCTGAAAATAAAGGATTTTACTGAAGCCGTTAATCAGCAGCTCGTCTGATCTAAACTGTGGAGCTGGATTATTATTCATACACACACAGAGATCAGACCGGATCGGTATCAGCTGATACTCAGAGACTGAGTTGTTGTTATTAGGGTGTCCAGATCATCTGTGTAGATCTTTCAGAGTGTGATAAGCCTATGTATGTATGTGTGTGTGTGATCCCAGGTGCTCATTCTGAGGAACCATGGACTGGTGTCAGTAGGAGAAACAGTGGAGGAGGCTTTTTACTACATCCACAACCTCGTCAGAGCCTGTGAAATTCAGGTGAGTGTTGTACCTGCATGTGCTTCAATCCCACACTTGTTTAAAAGCGGTGACCCAGAGTCCGAAGACAGTCTTAGCGTTCGAGAGCAGAGTTAAGAAACACTATAGCAGAAGATTCCTCTGCTTTAGAAGATCTGAGGCAAGGGGCTCCGAGGCAAGAGGTGCTGCCACTATGTCCCAGGGATTGAGATTTCCTAATAAGATCTGATCCTGCTTCTGTTGGAGTAACTGTCTCTACTGTCCAGGGTAGATTTTGGAGGAGGAGCATTGCTGTGAGGATTTGATTGCATTCAGCAACAAGAACATTAGTGAGGTCAGGATGTTGGGTGATTGATCACCACCACCCCACCTCATTATCCCAGAAGTGCTGGATGGAGCTCCACCACCATCATTCCAGAGAACACTGTTCTTCCACTGCTCCACAGCTCAGTGAGGGGGGCCTTTATACCCCTCTACTGGCCCACGTCTGGCATTAGGCAGCATGGTGCCAATAGGCTCTGCTCCAGAGTGTCCTATTCTATTGGCAGTACTTCTCTACACTGGTTTGCACATCTGTATCAGCAATAGGTGCAAGTAGCTGAATGCATTTATTAGAAGGGGTGTCCACAAACATTTGGACAAGTAGTTTGTGTGTGTATGTACACAGTGTATATATATTTGTACTAATCTTTTGCAGGTTCGTACACTGGCTAGTTCTGGTGGTCCTGATAATCTGGTGATGTTGGACCCGAGCAAGTACAAAGCCCGCCCTCGTCACTCAGAGCCGGTCGGAGACGGGACAAGCTTGAAGTGGCAGATCGGGGAGCAGGAGTTCGAAGCCCTCATGCGAATGCTGGATAATCTGGTAAGATGGGGAACTATTTGCTTATCGTTTTTGTCCCTGTATCACCTCAGCAAGATCTTCAGCACTCATTGGGATGCGGGAAATGTACCTGGACTGGACCTAACCTGGAGGTCTTGGATCAGAACCGTGCTTTATGGACACAGGTCGTCAGTGGGTTAAAAAAAACAAGCATGTGGAGATGGTGCTTAGTGTAGCCAGTCGGAGGCTTTTTCACTTCGTAATACAGGGAAAATACATCCCCTCTATTTCATCATCCGAGTTCATCATCAGAGTTACAGATGCAGCGGTATGGAATTGGACACCTCTAGGGGGCACTCTAGCCAGGATTGCATCAGTAAAAGTGCAATTTTATTACCATAAAATGGCTTTTGTTGATCAAATCACTTGTTTTACCCGAATGCTACAATGCTGCTGTTTTTTTTAAATAAAATATATTAATAATAAGTATAATAATTAAAATAATAACAATAATTATTGCAGTTAATTGGTTTTCCAAGAGGATTTAGTGTCTGCTCTGCCCTTTTCTTCTTTTTCTTTCTCTCTCTCTCTCTCTCTCTCTCTCTCTCTCTCTCTCTCCGTCCCCTTTCCCCAGGGCTACAGGACCGGCTACCCGTATCGCTGCCCGGCTCTGCGCGATAAAGCTAAAAAATACAGTGACGTAGAGATCCCGCCGTCCGCCACGGGCTTTTCCTACACGGACGACAGCGACTCGGGGGCTCGCTCTCCGCTGAAGCACAGCTTCCAGCGGCAGCAGCGGGACAAGAGCCGCTGGCTGAACGCCGGCCGGCCAGACGAGGCCTCCGAGGAGGGCCTGGACGGCAGCGGCAGCCCCAAGGCGAAGACTAAGGTGTGGACGAACATAACACACGATCACGTCAAACCCTTGCTGCAGTCTCTCTCGTCCGGTGTCTGCGTGCCAAGCTGTATAACCAACTGCTTGGTCTGTGCCTACCTTATTGTTCATAGTTTAGAAACCGTCTGCTACTGAATGATCGTCTGTGGCAGCTGGCTAGCACCCCGACACCTGGGCAGCGTAACGGGTCTTTATTTCAGGGTAGATTTGCTAGGTTTGCTGTAGTGGATCGATTTGTCTTGTTCTTCCACCCTGCTGTTCCCTGATTTCTCTCTTTCTGCCTCTCTGAAATATTTGGCGAAACATTTCTGCTGTAGGTTTTGAGCCCGTTTACACCTGGTCACTTCACGCTCGCAGAGTTTCAGGATTATATCAGGATGGGGATTATGCTGAACCCACATGCCCCCAGAATGCACTTAGACAGACTTAAATCTTGATCTTTCAGACCACTTTAGGAGATGATCAAACATGTAAATATGTCCAGCAGAACTCTCCCACTATTGAGGAGACCCCTCCCTAGCATCCCCTCCCACCCACCCTGAAATGCTGGGGTCATTGCTGCTCTTCAGCTCAGGCTCAGGTTCAGGCTCAGGTCCTTAAACCAGAAGCTGGAACAGGGAGAATGGCGTTTCCATCATTCCCACTCCGGGCTGGAACGCTGCTGCTCCTGCTGCTACTGCACTATATGGAGGTTTGGTGGTGGAGCTGCAGGAGGAGAACCTCTCTCCAGAACTGCCGCTGTGTAACGCTGCAGAACCCATAGAGTCATATTAGTGTAAAATCCTGTAGTATTACTCTACCACCTCAGCCCACATGCTGCTGCGCCTTCTTTCAGATCAAGCTTCTGGAGCTTCTCTCAGCTTGTCCAGAAATGCATGTGTACAGCTGTCTGTCCTTGAGGGGCATCTGTATTTACTGCAGTGGAGTAAAAGTGAATTACACTCTCCAGCTCTAGGGGGAGCCCTGCATGGTCTGTGAGCTAGTTGGCTTTGTTTAGGAGGCCAGTAAACACTCATGATTTTCAGGAAACAGCACAGGCGGTTAGCTGCGATTATTTAATCCGATTTACTCTGTTCACATCGTAACCGTACTTCAGTCCAGATCACTGTTCTGACCCAGTTTCCACCTGCTCACTTCATGTGACTAGTATCTGGATTGTATCCTGATGAGATTTTAACCACATGCATGTAGTCAAATGTGCGTCTAGTTAATCCGACTGAAATCCAATCACTGTGAGGGACTGAATATGCAAATTTGTTGGTCATGGGAAGGTTTTGGGTGACCAGGTGTAAACGAGCTCTGTGTGACGGGGTGGTTGTATGACTCTATGTACGTCTAAAACGGATCAGCACCGCTGTTGAATTTCGGTCGTCCTCAAAACGGGGTGGTGTTGGACTTCGTCAACCGCGTGTTCCTCCACTAGTCTCTTCCCTAAGCAGTATCCTGTCTGTCACAATGCAAAGCCCCGCCCCCTCTCTCCTCTCCACATCAGTCTACTGGCTGTCCGGGTGCTCTCTAGCTGCCCAGTGCATGCTGTGTTGCATGACTTATCAGATGCATTGTGGTTAGTCTCCTGGCGCACCGGGAGGGCGTGGCATGTTCCTAAAGTGGGTGTGGCTGGATGACGTGGCTTATCACTTGTGCTTTTACAACTTTCTTTTGTGGCGTTTTGTTTGTTTGGTTTGTTTACTGCTGCTTTCTTGGTGCTTTTGTTGTTGATCTGTTAACACGGTTCGGTGGAGCAGATTATTTTAAGCCCCTCAAAGCTACTTCTTAGAACACAGTTCGCTGAGGGACCGGTTAAGGGTCTCTGGGCGTTGGTGGATTATGCAAGTGTTCCCCGTTTCTGTATGATTTACGACCCATGTAACGCTTTACATACACAGAAGACTCGTACACGTTGACGCACTTCATGGTGCGTTTAGAGAAACTTGGTAGGATATCACACCAGTACCTCTGATTTGAAGGGAAATTCCACTGAATTTTCTAAATTTTGATATTTTACATAATTCAAATGATAATTATTCAGAGTGGGGGTTTGGTGGGAAACTCTCCATTACCCAGTCAGAACTGTTCATGGTGGTGGTGAATGGTAAACCAGACATCTGAACCTCTAAAAGCTCCCCCTCAGCTTCTTCCACCTAAAAAAATGATGAATTCCATGGTTTTCAGTAGTTTTTGGATAAGGATTTGGCAGAGGGGTACATGCAGGGTGTTCTGAGGCAAAGAAGTCCTCAAAAAACATACTTTTCGATGACTTAATTACACACACACACACACACTATTTTACCACCACCATCATCACTATTCCATATGAGACATGTGGACAGTCGTGGCCAAACGTTTGGAGACTGACAATTTTTTTTTTTTTAGTTTTTCACGAAATTTACAGCCTTCTTTTATTTATTTATTTTACTTTTTTTTATTTTATTTTTTATTTTATTTTTATTTTATTTTTAGTCAGATGTGTCTGTGGTATAGTAATAATAAGCATTTTATTTATATTCATTTTTTAATATATTTATTTATTTATTTATTTATTTATTTTACCTTTTAACAGGCAAAAACATTTAGTTTTATCAAAGACTTGGACGTATTTACAGTGTCTGCAATTCATCTGGCATGCTGGATATCAGCTTCCAGGCAAACTCTTGGCCGCGACTGTGTGTTCACTGGTGGTTTTGGATGGTAAATAAAATGACCATATTTGTATGACAGTCATGGAGACGTCTCTGTTTCCGTTCCCCACCATCATATACACACCAACCCCCCCCCTATACATCTCAATGACTGAATTATGCAATCATAAATGTAATAGGGGTTTTAATTGCCCTTTAAGCTGGTAGCGCCATTAGTTTTTGGACTAGTTTACCTTCCAGGCTGGTAGTTATTGTTTTTTTCTCTTTTGAAGTTATTAGGGAGACCAAGCTGGGGGTGTAAAACGAGGTGGGAAGTTGGAAGTAGGAAATAAAAAGAATTTGGAAATTAGGAAAATTTGGGGAATTGCCGATACTTATCCCAGGTTTTGCAGCCCTAACAGCAGGAGGGAAAGCCTAAAGCACTGCTGCTTTTGGTGTGGACTTGAATCTGCAGAGTCATTGCTTGCAGTTTGATGACTCCAGGTCCTCTCCTTTTTAAAACCGGCCTTTTTCATTTTGAGTTGGCTTCTTTATCCTTGGTTTCAAATTTTGAGTTTCCTGTTTGTATATTTGAGGATTAAGAATTAATGACAGATTCCCGTATCTGTTCCCAAGCATGAGTGTTGTTTACGAAAATTCCTTAAAAAAAAGCAAGATTAAAGAGAAAACAATGTGAAGTTCTTAACTCTCCAAACGATTATCTCTAGTTGGGGGAGTGCGAGTGTTGTGTTGTGAGGCTCTATTCGTGATCAGTGAGTATTTCATGTTTACATGTTCATCCCATGTGCCCTCCTTCTGTCCAACGCCCATACGGAACCCCTTCCTCATGACTTTTGGTTCTGCGCTGAAAACCTACGTTTTCTCTCAGTAGGCTACAATAAGCCATAGCTGCTCATGCTACTCTTCCAAGCCTGACGCTAACCAGTACTGCTTCCTCAACAGCGTACAGGCTGTTGGAGCGCTTAACGTCTAAAGCAACATGCATTTGCTGTTCATCAACCATCTTTAATCTGACGAGCTGTAGAGGGAATAGCCAGTGTGTGTGTATGAGTGGCTCATGTTTGAAATAGGCCAAATCACATTTATTGCATTATTATTATTATTATTATTATTATTATGAAGTGTAAACATTTTATATCTATAATCATCCCCTATCCAGACCGCTGGCGTGTACAGTTGCCACACTGGTGAACTGTATTGTAGATTACTGGGCGTAACTCAATCCATCCCTGCCAACTATGTTAATGTGGTGTGTGTGTGTGTGTGTGTGTGTGTGTGTGTGTGTGTGTGTGTCTGTGTAGCTGTGTGTTTTTGCTTGTTTCTGTATGCAGGGCCGGTGCCAATCAGGTGTCCTGGGAAGAGTTATAGACACAACCCCCAACACTGTTCCCTCCACAAAAAAAAATGCTAATTTATAAAAAAATATATTTAAAATATATAAATATTTTTGTTTATTTATTTATTTATTTTTGCCCAGAAAATAAATAAATCAGTCGAACTAATTCATAACTTGGGTATAATAATAGAGCCGGCATCAGGAATTCCGCACAATATAAACGCTCAAGCTCAAGCCCAGGCTTCCAGCACTGTATCAACATCAGCACGTAACTCGCTCATGCAGTGGCCCTAAAATCTGAAAAGCAGGAACAAACACAAACATTACATTTTTTGCTCTATAGAACTTTGTTATAATGGTATGAAAAGTTAATGATATAATAATAATAATAATAATAATAAGAAGAAGAAGAAGAAGAAGAAGAATAGTGTTCATGAATAGTGTTTTAAAGATTCTATAAAGATCCATCTACAGGGTTTTTTCCTACAGGGAACCACTTTGGTTTTTTAAAACTTTGACCCTTTGGCCTCATATGACTTCCTGTACAAAGACTAGGTTTAGTTTTTATACTCGTTAGGTTCTACTAATCCCAAATAGCCAGGAGAAATTGAAAACGCAAACCAAGGCCGGTTCTCAGGAGGTTAAGAGTCTAGTAGAGCAGGTGGGTGAGATGCTTCCATATGAAAATTGTGATTTTATTAAATTCTGCAATAATAAGCATGTTTTTAATTTTCTCCATGGTCTAATTTTCACCCTGTAGCTGCTCTAGTTATGGATAAATTGACCAATAGAAAATCTCTAAATTACTGAGAATTAATGTTTATTTTACTGCCAAATACAGGCCTCTGCAGCTCATATAGGAGAGACAGCTGTTGTAATGATAGTGATGCGCCTTTAACATACAGTACTGTGCAAAGTACAGTGTAATAGCATCTAAATCTCTGCAGTGAGAGTGTCTACCTGTAATTAACTCTATATAACATTAGAATAAACCTAAATAAACATAAAGTCAGTGGTCAGTGAGAGTGTCTACCTGTAATTAACTCTATATAACATTAGAATAAACCCAAATAAACAGAAAGTCAGTGGTCAGTGAGAGTGTCTACCTGTAATTAACTCTATATAACATTAGAATAAACCCAAATAAACAGAAAGTCAGTGGTCAGTGTGAGTGTCTACCTGTAATTAACTCTATATAACATTAGAATAAACCCAAATAAACATAGTCAGTGGTCAGTGAGGGTGTCTACCTGTAATTAACTCTTTATAACATTAGATAAAACACTAATAAATGTAGTCAGTGGTCAGAGTGTCTACCTGTAATTAACTCTATATAACTTTTTGCCTTCTCCTGTAAAGTCACTAGTCTGGTGATGTGCATGTGTGAGTTTTTTACATTTTTACTTGCTGGTCGTCTTTGGGTGGGCGGTGGAGTTACAAGTGGCCTATAGTTTCCTTCTTCATAACCACAGTTGAATTACAATGAAACAGTTGAATTACACAGTTGAATTACAACTCGCAGCAGCTTCATAAACCCTGAAACTGAACCCTGTGGGACGCCAAAAAATGTCGAAATGCTGACAAATACCAAGCAATTCATGAAGTTTTCTGCATTAGGACTAATGACTCATAACTGAACACACACACACTCTTTATTATGCAATGTGTGCACTGATACGGCCATTGATGAGCTGTGTAATAGTAATAATAACAGTATGATTTGTGAATAATAAAATTAATAAGAAGGAGAACAATTAGAAAATGAAGACTTTTGAGTCGAGCAAAATCTGAAGGTGCTCCTTTTGCATTACTCTGTACCAGTATCACAGTTCAGGTAAGAGCCTGATGTCGGAGCTTTAATCTTGTTCCTAATTGGCCAGAACAATCCCCGGCCCTGGTGTGTGTGTGTGTGTGTGTGTGTGTGTGTGTGTGTGTGTGTGTGTGTGTGTGTGTGTGTGTGTGTGTGTGTGTGTGTGTGTGTGTGTGTGTGTTTTAATCTCGGTCAGAACACTGCCTCACTGTCACTGCTTTAAAGGCACACACCGCTTCTGCCTCACTCCCCCCCCAAACACACCTGCTGCTCCTCACGACCTCCTCCCATCTTCTACCTCCTTCTGCCTCTCTGTCTTCTTCTCTTCTTTATTTCCTTCCTTCAGGATCTAGTTTTCCTTTCTTACGGTAAATCCAGCAGCAGCGAGTATCAATGATGATGATGAGAGCACAACAGACCGAGCGCCAATCCTCACGCCAGCAGTGATGTTCACCAGCGTGTAGATGAGCAGGCCTCTGCAGCTCATATAGGAGAGACGGCTGTTTTAATCATAGTGATGCTCCTTCAACGTGCAGTACTGTGCAAAGGTCTAATAGTGTCTGAATCTCTGCAGTGAGAGCGTCTACCTGTAATTAACTCTATATAACATTAGAATAAACCCAAATAAACATAAAGTCAGTGGTCAGTGAGAGTGTCTACCTGTAATTAACTCTATATAACATTACAATAAACCCACATAAACAAAGTGGTCCGATTATGCTGCTGTTAGGAGAGCACAGGTTTTGGTGCTAATCTAGGTTCAGGCCTTCCACTGTGTTTATTGATCGTTATTTCATTTAATTTAATTAGAATTTTAATTAAGAAATGAACTCCTGAACTTTCAGCCCAGATGAATAGCTTTACAGATGCCAAAGACCTTTGCACAGAGCTCTCTCTGTGTGTGTGTGTGTGTGTGTGTGTGTGTGTGTGTGTGCGTGTGTGCGTGTGTGCGTGTGTGCGTGTGTGCGTGTGTGCGTGTGTGCGTGTGTGCGTGCGTGCAACAAGGAGTTGTATAGATTACCTAATTCCAACAATTAATTATTTCATATATGCTAATTACATTGATCCAATGAAGCTGAAAATATTTTACACTAATTAATTATTTCATTATTATTATGAAATTATTATTACTTAATTAAAAATAAATGACAGAAGTCCTGTTCGTCATCATTGGTTCACTGCTCTGTGGAAATTATTGCAGTAATAACTGTCAGTTAAGTTTGAAGCATTTTTGTTGTTCTTATCATTTGAAAGCATGAACTATTGTTCTGTTAAGCTCGTGTAGATTTCTTCATTTCCGTGTTTGTTTGTCTGTTTATTTTTTTTCTCTCTGTTTTGTTTGCGGTTTGTTTGAATCTTTGCTTTGATGATTGCAGTGGACGAAGGAGGAGAGCCTTCGACAGGCTGCTGTGGCCAATCAGTTTGTTCCGCTCAACACAAACCCTAAAGAGGTCCAGGAGATGCGCAACAAGGTCAGAATATGTTTGTGTGTAAAAGTACAGGGATGTTTATATGGGGGGTGGGGGGGGGGGGGGGGGGGGGGTTATAACCTTTTATTTTAAACCCAACCGAGTCTGGAAACTGTGTGGTGAAGACTGGTCAGATGGTCAGATGGGTTTGCTCTGCAGTTTGAACAGTAGTGTGATGGTTTGCTGTTGTGGTTCTCCAGATCCGTGAGCAGAACCTGCAGGATATTAAAACAGCAGGGCCACAGTCACAGGTGCTCACAGGAGCTGTGGTGGACCGATCCTTTGTCCAGGTGAGTTCCAAAACCTCCATCAGTCTCTGCTCTCAATGACCACTTTATTAGAAAGACCTGCCGTGTATGTCCACTCATTGGCCACTTTATTGGAAACACCCATCTTGAGCTTTCACACACTGGCCACTTTATTGGAAACACCTATCTTGAGCTTTCACACACTGGCCACTTTATTGGAAACACCCATCTTGTGCTTCCACTCACTGGTCACTTTATTGGAAACACCCATCTTGTGCTTCCACTCACTGGCCACTTTATTGGAAACATCCATCTTGTGCTTTCATTCACTGGCCACTTTATTGGAAACACCTATCTTGAGCTTTCACACACTGGCCACTTTATTGGAAACACCCATCTTGTGCTTCCACTCACTGGGCACTTTATTAGGAACACCTACTGTACCTTGTGCTTCCACTGATTGGCCACTTTATTAGAAACACTTATTTGTGTTTCTACTCACTGGCCACTTTATTAGGAGCACCCATCTTGTGCTTCCACACACTGGCCACTTTATTAGAAACACCAAGCTTAGACGTCCACACTGTGCATCAACAGATGAGCTACATGCTCTTACAGGACACCAACAAGGTGGAGTAGCTTGGTTGGGGTTTCTGATAAAATGACAAGTAGGTTTTATTATTTATAGGTATTAATTATTTAATGTTTATTGATATTATTTTCATTTTACCACACACACACACACACACACACACACACACACACACACACACACACCAGATTCCATGTCCTCTATGTCACACATACATACACACACTTCTTGCCTATAAGACCTGCTCAGACACACACACACACACCCCTGTCTGTGGTCTCCTCCTCACCTCATTCTGTCCCTCATCTGTGCTGCTTCTGTAACTGTGACGTTATTCTTTGGCCACAGAGAGCGACTATCTGGCACGTGAGTACGGTCTGAGTGTGAGCTAACCGTGTTTACATCCTCGCATCCCGCTGCCATGGGTGGAGCTCATCCGCCTTCAGTTTGATCAGTTTTGCGGTGCCTTTTTTATTTTCGTCTCCCTTGACTTTAACGACTGCGGCTGTGATCAGGCTGACGATTCCTCTGTAAAGTCAAGCGGGTACCACTATAAAATATGACGGCCCTTATAAATATAAACACCCTACAGATCATCAGCCAGTCTTCACTGTCCTCGGCTTCAGCAGATCCACCATGCAGACAAAAGTATTGGGACACCTGCTTGGTCATCATTTCTTCTGAAATCCTATCCTACTCTTATCCTGCTTTTGTTGGAGTAACTGTCTCTACTGTCCAGGGAAGGCGGCTTTCTACTAGACTTCGGAGCAGCATTGCTGTGAGAATTTGATTGCATTCAGCAGTTTTATCATCCCCAACTTCTCAATTCATCTCAAAAGTATTGGATGGAGAACAATATATGGACAAAAGTATTTGGACACCTGCTCAATTAATTAATTAAAAAATGCAATGAGGTCAGGATGTTGGATGATGATCACCACCCCAACTCATCCCAAAAGTACCATCCATCATTCCAGAGAACACAGCTCCTCCACTGCTCCACAGCTCCTCAATGCTGGGGGGCTTTATACCCCTCTACTGGCCCACGCCTGGCATTAGGCAGCATGGTGCCAATAGGGCCATGTTTGATATATCTGCTCCAGAGAGTCCTATTCTATTGGCAGTACTTCCCTACAGGGACTAGACAAACTGTGGTCCGTTATTAACAGAGCTCTGCTGAAGCTGACCGGTAGAACACTGACTGGTGGAGAACCAGCTGCATCTGAGCTCTAACAGTGTGGGGGAACGTGGGTTATTGTTTGGAGAGAGTGTTGGAGCTGATTATGAATGTTATTTTATATATATATATATATATGATATTTATAAATAATAAGCAGATTTGGAGATATTCATAAAGCCGTTAATAAGGGTGGTCTTATTATACAGTGGTACCTTCAACTGTTATTCATTCAACATGCACTATGAGTTTGCATGTGTCATGACTGCTACTTTGCCCTCCAGATGCTAGTCAGACCTTGTCGAGACCTCACCCTGCCCTGTCGTCAAAGTTACGGGGGGTTGTACTAATACCTGGCCTTCTAATAAAACAGTCTAATATGAGTTAAATAGCGGCAGTGGCTGAATTACGTGTGCTTTAATGTGTTAAATAGTGAATGTGTCCTCAGTCCGTTTGTGTTAGGACTGTCACTTTCGTTTATATTAACAATAAGTGAGTGATCTACTAATTATTAATGATTATTTATTTAAAAAAAACTGCTTATATTCCATAATGGTGGAAAAAATGAAGTAGTGCAGGATCTGATATTTAATAAAACAAATTGTGAGATGCTGATATTCAATATCAGCTGAGTTATATATATATGCCACACAAACTGTATATCTTAATTTTTGCTTTTTCACTTTCCCTCTATAATGTGAAATTGGCAGTGGTTTTTTATACTGTATCAGAATTTGATGATTAATGGACCAATAGAAACGCTCCAAAATGACCTGGAATACTTTTTTTTGTTTTGTTTTTTGACTACCATTAAAGGTTTAGGAGGTTATGACCTTCTCCTGTAAAGCTGCTATTTTGGAGAGACAATGTTTTTGTGGCACAGTGACGTTATATTACATAATGATGTTAATATTACATATAACAATTAAATAATATAATCATCAGAACATGAGACTTGATACTTTTGATACTTTTTAAACCACACTCCTGTTCTTCCTCTCCCTCATAGACAGGAAGAGGAGAGTTAGAAAAGGAACTATGTTGTATTGTTAATAGAGCTGGGCGATATGGGGAAATTTAATATCACGATATTTAAAGACGTTTTTTACGATATACAATATTTATCGCAATATTTCGTCACATAGACAAAATGCACCAACAAAGGCTTTTAATGTATTCTCCCATGCTAAGTACCGTGATTTTTACTCAGAATACGCTTCACTCCATGTAATTAAATAAGACTGATTACACTGTCTGTAATGAAGCGTGCAGATAATCAGTGCTCTTTAAGAACTGACGATATCCACGATACACTCATTAAAGCATATTGTTACCTCAATAACATTTATCACGATACGATACGATAAAATAAAATTGTCATATTGCCCAGCTCCTAATTGTTAACCACATTTTTATAGCAAACCTTGGGATTGTGAAAGATCCCTTTCTAATTGTAATCTCATATATATATATATATATATATATATATATATATATATATATATATATATATATATATATATATATATATATATATATATAATTATGATTTCTCTTTTTTTATTATTATTATTATCATTATTATTACAAAATTATTTATAAATGTAAATGTTGTAACACTGGGCAGATTACCAATGTTATTTATTTATTTTTTTGTTTGTTTGTTTTTAAAATATATATAATATAATTACATATACACTTACTGATCTTGCATATCTAGAATAATGCCGGTAAGTAATTTGGACTAAATACATCTAGATATTTATATACGTACGTATACGTAGGTTTTAGGCCCCTACGCACATGATGTTGATGATGATTATGATTATTATGATTATTATTATATGTCTCTTAGCAGTAAGAGTTTTTACTGTAGATCCCATTAGACCGATGTAGCTGCCCAGAGTTGTTTATGCACTTCCAGGTTCTGTTAGTTCTTCAGAACTGAAGGGTTTTTAACATGCTGTACATTCAGTATCCATCCAGGGTAACACTTACTGGTTCTCTAGATGCACAGCAGTCCCAGTTACACCCTACTCGCCCAGAGGATAACCAGAGGTCTGAGTTTGAACGCGTTTGATGATATTTTAACATGTATAAAGCAAAAAAAAAAAAAAAAGCATGGCTTATTGATCTCAGCCAGCCAATCATGGATCAGTCTGGCCCCGCTAATGAGCCTTTAAGCAGAAAAGCAGTGCATGCACATGGACGGGTCCGTCAGGTGGTCGGATCCAGCTTTCTTACTGCAGTGATCGCACTCCTGTGACCGCCCTAGTTTGCGTAGTTTTACACTCCCCGTCCTGGACCGTCTTTAGCCCAGTAGGCGGTGCTCATGATGCAGAGCTGGGATTCTGCCAGTTGGAGAAGCTAAACTAGTTAAACGGGCATCAGAACCCTGGACCTTGAAGTTCTTAGAGAACCAAGAAACGTGCTCATGCTCTTTGTACTCCTCTTGCGCAGGTGACCGTAATCTAGTGGTCATCCGAACAGCCTGAGCATGAGCTGGTGGTTCCTGCGGTGGGAAGTGTTGTGTGTGGTTTGACTAGCACATATTTGAGTGCTGCAGTGCGTCAGTGCATGACCTCGAACCGTTGGCAGCTGTCTGGCTTGAGTCTGTCTCATACGCTTCTGTGGGTCTGTGCATGTTTATGGAGCGGGTGTACGTTGTTGTGCTCATATATGTGTGTGTATATCTATGTGTGTGTTAGTAAATGGGGCCTAGTTGTGCACTGCTCACAAGGTTTACTATTGCAGGACGCTCCTCTGTCTGACTGTTTGGAGTCTCTCGATGGCCTTGACCTCTCAGACAGCTATAGTCCTGCTAGGTCGTTTAGAAAGGTACATCCTGCAGTATTTAATAATCACCCCAACCAAAACCACTGTGCTGCTACAAACCACACCCAACATCTCCTCCCATTTCTACTGCCGTCTCTTAGAACATAGCATAGAACGGCTGCTTTCTGGCTGCTTAAGCATAAATAACTGTAACTGTAAAATATGGTATAATAGAAATAACTATATAACAATACTCTTAACAATATAAGAATTTCCTGGTAAGATTTTCTTCATTTATTTATTTATTTATTTATTTTTGTATTTTTACACACTTTATTACTATGAATTAGATAAGCTAAGATAAGATAATCCTTTATTAGTCCCACGCTGGGGAAATTCAGTGTCACAGAAGCAAAGGGATAGCAAGACGTTCAAAACGTAGATAAATTACCACTATATACACAATATATAATATTAATAATAATAATAGTAAAGTAAAAAAACTATGAGAAAAAACAATATTATTTACAGATTATTTACAGAGAATTGCAAATTGAACCTTAATTGCACGTGTGTGGGGGGGGGGGGGGGGGGGTTGGGGAAAAATATTGCACATTGTGTTTTTACATTGCAGACCTCTATTCCTTGAACATGTGTGTAGTTCAAGTGTGTGTGTATGTGTCTGCTGGGAGCAGTGCTGTTTGTAGAAGCACAACCAATTTTAATAATTGTTTTTCTAATTTTCCATTTAAAGAGAATTAAGACTTTTAGTATGGTGTCATATTAGCATGTGGGGATTGCACACACACACACACACACACACACACACACACACACACACACACTGCTCATTTTCCCCCTTTTACTGATTTTAGAAGTTGATCAGTCAGTTATTTTATTATATCAGGTATGAGTGTACAGTTATGGTACAGTTATGGTACATTTACATCAACTTAAATCTCTTTACAGTAATGGATTTATACAGCAATTTTATTTAATATTAAAATTATTTAAGAAAATACTGATAAATCATTTAGTTTTCTGTTGGAATTGGTTTTAAAACTATACATTTTATAAGTTTAAGTGAAAATCTTCTCAAATCTAAGTTTAAACAGTGTCTCAGGCATCAGGCAGTGTATTTATGATTACTTACTGTGGTAACGTTCTGTGAGGGGAGCTTTCAGAGGAGTTTCACAGTTTTCAGACGTGTTGTTCCATTCTCCAGCATTGTGCACAGTTCTGACTCTGATGTTCTTCTTACTCTCAGTGACTTGGTTTACATTTGAACCATTTAGTCATGCAAAACTTTTAGAAAAATGTTCAATTTCCTCTTTAAACTAATAAAAAATGTTGTTTGATTTATATTTGACCTTTTTAAACCAAGGTATGTTTGCTGTTTTACCTCTTTTGTGGCTGCAGGGGGAGCTAGTGACGGCTTCTAAAGCCATCATAGAGAAGGAGTACCAGCCTCGTGTGATCGTAAGCAAGACTGGACCAAACCCCTTCAACAAGCTCACTGACCAGGAGCTGGAGGAGTACCGCAAGGAAGTGGAGCTCAAACAGAAGGGCCAGGATGGTAAGACATCATATCTGAGAGCCCGTAGCCTCCTAAATATGGGTTTCTTACTATTATGGGATTGTTCCGGCAAGAGCTCTTCCATTCACTGTTTTCAGCTCTGGTTTCACACATGGCTTTAAGGTTACTGTGCAGCTCAGCGGCGCCCCCCACAGGTTTGGACAAACTGTTGTTACCTCCAGTACAGGTTGAGGAGTCTGTCAGCTCGCTGGGCTCAGTCGCAGGTGGAGGTCCCACCTCTTCCACCTCCTCAGGTCATAATTCGGAGGAGCTCCACACCCCAGCCGCCCCCTTTTCTTCCGCCGTGCCCAGCCGAAGCGCAGAATCCGGGGTCGGGTCAGGAAGGGTCAGCCCCTCCGGCGCTCCGGAGTCCCCACATAAGGAGTTTCACTGTGCTGTGCTGAGAGCCCTCAGCGTCACCCCAGAGCTGTCTGGGCAGGCCCAGTCTGGTATCGACAGCGAAGCTGCAGGTACCCTGGAGCTCCCTTTGACCTCGCCAGGCGCCAGTCCTGCTCGCTGCAGGCCTCTGTTTGTGGGGATTCCCTTTGCTAGCGCTTTCTTTACGTGGTTCCCCTCCTTCTTGTTCTCTCTCGGTGATCCGGCTCTGTCTGCTCGCCCTCCCCCTTCCCCAGCTCGCCCTTTCCGGCACCTTCCCAAACAATCATCATTTAAAGGAGTATTTCACCCAAGAAAGCTGATATCGCCGTGTTGCTGGCGGTGCATGAAGGCTGGCTGGGACTTGTATGTCATTGCGGTCACACAAAAACCTTGTATCTCCATTTTCCGTTTAAATATAAAAATAATTATATAATTATAATAATAAGGAAAGTCAAAGGTACAACAATCAAAAGACAGGATAGATAGTAAAAAAAAAAAAAGGAAAAAAAAAAAAGATCAGCCATAACATTAGGAACAATAATATTAGGTGCTGCCACAACAGATCTTGTGAAGTGGGGCCTCCATTAGCCTTTTATTTATTTGTTTGTTTGTTTACATTGACTTCCATTGAAAGTTAAGATGTGTGGGCTTTTTTTCTTTTCTTTTTGTTCCTGAGATTTTTGCTTGATATTGATGACCTATCAGTATCATCCGTATTATTGAATTCCAGCTGGGCTTCTTGTACTGTTATCCACAGCATTTCTGGGCAAATTATTCCTCAAATCCTGACCTAACCTCTGAATCTCGATCCCTGCCGTCTGCTGTTGGTTTAATAAGGGCAACAATGAAAAGTGACCCAATCACTCCTTCATGATCGTGGTGGCTCCTCTCCCCCTCCTTTAACTGGGATTAATTCGACCGAGTGTGTTTGTGACTAATAAAAAGGCCTGTGGTGTTTCCAGTGGTTCCCCCCCCCCCCCCCCCCCCCCCTTTCTGGACTCTGGACCTCCAACTCCAACTGAGGTGAAGGTGGGATCTCTGCTCAGCTGGGCCTGAGGTGCTCTCTCTTGTGTCGTGAGCATAATCCCCTAATCAGCATCTGTGCTGTGTCCTGTTCTGTGTGCCTTCCTGAGCGAGTCCTGTTTACACAGGGATGAGGGATGCCGCTGTTAAGCTTGGTGCGATTGCTTCCGGATTTGCAGATCATATTCTTTGCCTCTAAAGTTAAAGAAAACCAATCAGAACTAAAATTCTCTTTTTAAGAAGGTCAGCTCTGTGTAATACGGCTTAAAACGAGCTTTCTCTTCCTTTTAGATCCATCGCAGGACGACCCGGAGGAGGTGGAAAAAGCTCAGAGCCCCACTCAAACCCCACCTAGCACTCCGATCCGAGTAGAAGAAGGTAGGTTGGTCCAGGTGGTCAGGGTTTTCGGAAAAAGCATGTCATCCCCGATTGTATTTTTGGTGTGCCCCAGGGGTTAATACTAGGAATGCTGCAGTTCTTGTCTGTCTTTATCAGTGTGGTCTTTAACAACTGTAGACATTTTTTGCTGTTTGTTTTTTGGATGTAATAAGAGGCCAAGAGGATCATTGGTTAACCAATGGTATTTATTTATTTATTTGTTTATTTATTTATTTATTATTATATATTTTTTTTCTATTTAGGGAATTCAAGAAATTTCTGAAGTCTGAATCTGAAACTCAATCCTGACAATAAGATTATTATTAATATATTACATTTTGCATACCAATAAGAATAACAACATACTGTAGATTTTTTTTTTTTTTTTTACTTTTATTTATTTGTATTTATTATTTATTTATTACGTTTACCTCTTGGTCTTTATTACTTTGGATTACACCAAAGTCGGCAGGCCTAACAATAGCACACCAGTGAGAAAACTGAACAAATAGAAGTCAAAAAAGTGTATTTAATAAATAAATGAAATATACAGTACTACAGTAGAGTTACTCTGTGATTGTTCAGGACAATCACCCATCACCTGCACCTGTGAGGGATGAGGTGTAATCTAATAATGGAGAATTTCCCACCTGTCTTAAACGTTTCTCATTCACTCTTCATCCTCATTTTCTCTGGGTTTTTTCAAAGAATGGTGTTAAACCCATTCTTTTCTCCTGGTGGTCTACTTTACTTTACTTTACTTTACTTTACCTCTGTTGGGTTTGGTCTTCCTTTTATTTCTCTTTTCTTTTTTTTTTTAAGTTAACACAGTGGCTGTGATTTGACCTGCATAGACATTTTTTTCTACTTGTGCTTTTTCTTCTTCGTGGCTGCCTTACAATCAGGAGATGGAAATGCAAAAGAGTACCTGTTGCCATAGTAAGTACAGTGTCCCCCTCCCTCTTCAGCTCCCCTTCACCTCCATGCTTGTGTTAGCCTCCTCTCTGTGCATGGCTTCATCTCCCTCTGTCTTCTCAGTTCTGACACATCTGCTGTATTTTCTCGCTCTGTAGCTCCACTCCGAACTTCAACCCTTTTGATTTTCTCGTGTTTGCTGGAGTCGTCTCCGAGGTCTTCTATCAGTTTCTGACCGGCCTACGAGTCCACAGAGAGTATTACGGCTCATACGCTGCTGTTCAAAAGTTGGGGATTAGCTTGTTTTCATTAAAATTGTAGTTCTAATCTCTTGCGAATAGCTGCTGGGGTACTGACAAATTTGTTAGATGAGTCTAGAATGATGAGCAGAGCTGTAGATTATTCTAGACTGACTGAGAAACTGTAGAATATTAATAAACAATAATGTTCAGCATGAAAGTGTAAGAAAATTAATGTCCAGAATAAACATTTTATATCCACTTAAAAAGTTAACATCCAGATAGATGGTGTAATTAAAGTAATATGCAGAGATGTAATAAATTAATCAAATAATCAAATCTATAATATTTTCTCAGTATCCAGAATAAAGTTGTAGTGATTTAATAAAGAATATTAAGATGTAAAGAACAAAATCAAATGCAGATTGAAGTTGAATTATTAACTAATTAACTAACTAATTTTGTATATATTTACACCTACAGCATATTTATAATATTATTTTTAGTATTTTTTTTATTATTATTATGAAATGTATTGTAACATAAGTTGAATTCTTTAACAGATGATCCCAAACTTTTGAACAGTAGTGTGTATGAAGCTTTATGTTGTGTATTTGTGTATGTAGTATATATGTGTGTATATGTGTGTGTGGGGGGGGGGGCTTCTTCTGGAACCCTAAAGAAATTCTCCAGTGTTTTCAGCCTGGTCTGTATTCATGACATCAGACACCACAGACAGGAGTTCTGCTGCATTGCCCTGTACTTCAAAAAGAACGAGAACTCGAGTGGAACCACTCTGATACCAGGGGCCAGCGGGTGCTGATTAAATCCCATCAGTGAGCTTTTCTCTAGAACTTGATTACAGGTTCTGCAGTCGGGGGGATTCCTAAATGAAGCCGTAAATCTTTGTAATTGTTTCAGAGATGGGCCTGGTTAATTAATTGTGAGCAGTTTTCATTGGCTCCCATCTGATCACTATGGATACCAGAGAAGGCTTAAATGCCACTTGGTTTTCCTTTTTTATGTGGAAAACCTCAAAGGCAAGCAAAGGTAACAGCAACTATATACTTAAAATACTTAAAGAGCTTTAGTAAGACATTTCTTCAGTCTCTCATCAAGGCCTAAAATGCAGTTCTGAGATCTGAGAAACACACTTCTTTCAATTAAAAAAAAATATATTTTCAGCTCCTTCCATTTCTGAAAAAAAAAAAATCAGCCAACCTCTGCCCATGTGTAACATATTACTAATTACCATAAAAATAACTAACATTTACTACATGTGCAGTATTTAAGCAATTATTTTTAATAAAGTTCAATGTTATTTGAGCCAAATGAGATTTTCAACCAAGTTACATTAAAATGAAATCTGTATGATTTATTTCTTACATTTATGGTATGATTTTAGATTCATTTGTTAACATAGTGATCATAATTTGGCCTCCATAGATTAAAAAAACAACAACTATTGAGTACTTTGGCTTCACCCATTGTTTACTTCAGGGATCTTAGGTACGGTAACAGTGTGTGAAACTACCTCCACCATGTTTGGAGGCTGGACTACTTTAGCCTGGCTAGCTCTCACTGTGAGCTGTTGATGAAACTACCTCCACCATGTTTGGAGGCTGGACTACTTTAGCCTGGCAAAAGCAATGTCTAATAGCAACATAAAAACAAACTGAGGTCCAGTTATACCCTAGGTAAATGGGTCAAGTGGTATGATTCTTGCTTTGGGTGCTGGACGGCTCGGGTTTGATCCAACAGAGTTGCCCCAATGTTCGTAACGTACCCCATGTTAGGTTGCGCCCCTTGCTGTCCTAATAGTAGAATTCAGGTCAAATTCAGCAACTACCCACAAGCTTCTATTATAAATGAGATAGAGGTCGGCAGGTTCTCAGTTCTTTTCCATGTACAGGCAAATGCAAGCAGCTTGCTTGTGGGAATCAGCAGGTAATCAACGATACCGATGTGGCAAATTGAGATTAGGTTAAAAATGCTGGAGTATTTCTTTAAGCCGATGATGTCCAGAATAGAGAATCTGACCCAAAAAAAAAAAAAACTGATTGGAGCATCTTGAGATCATTCCAGCAGCAAAGCTCATCCTAGAAGCTTCTAAACTCTCCTGCTTTCTGAACCTCTGTGAGATTAACCAACAACTCAGCCGTGTTTCTCTGCCAGTTCAAAACACTGTAGATTCTTTAGAGCAGGTAACGTATGACCATCGTTTTTCTGATCCGAGGCGGTCATCCTCTCCAGGTAGATGGTGTTTATTACTCTCTTGTTTATACCGTGTGCTCTTTCTCTATTAAAATGCTGGTTTGGGCTTCGGCAAGTTTGATATCTGCAGTTTACGAGTTACATGTCTCTTATCTGTGTGTTTTTCTGGTGTGTCGTTGGACGGGTCATTTTGACAGTGAGGATTTGTCAGCGGGTCTGACTGTTCAGTGTGTATGTGTGTGTACATACATGTGAGTGTCTGCTATACCTGTGAGTGCTGAGTTGCTTATTCGCATGAAAAGTTAAAGCGTGACCGTGGTTGACATTGGATGTCCATTTTCTCGGTCAGGCAGGTTTCAGCTTTTGAAGTAGGCTGGGGTTTTGGGAGCATGTGTAGCTCCATAGTCCAAGCCAGAGTCAAGCTCTGAGAAGGCCTGGTTGGTATTTGGCTCGTCTCTGACTTGGACAGAAGTAGTGATCAGTTAAAAAGACCTTATCTGGTTATGATACTAGTAGTCGTAATGGAGTAAAATACTTAATTATGAACATTTTAGCTCCTTTTGAGTATGAAGTTGAGTAAAGGAGGGATTTCTAGGACGGCAGTAGCTGTGGTAGACCTATAAGGTAGGCTAAAGCAATAGAGTCCTAATCTATTGGCAGTACTTCTTCTCTACAGGCACTAGATAAGCTGTATGTGTGCATTTGCACATGTGTGTCAGGAATTGGTCAAACTTAAAGTAGCTGAATGCATTGATTAGAATGGGTTTAATGGGTTCTGTTAGAATAGGGGGAATGAATATGGGGGTTGGTGGTCATAATTGTTGGATGGAGCTCCATCCTAAGAGCCTAAGGTCTAAGGTCACCATGCCCAATTTTGGAGGGGTGCATCAGCCCTAGTCTTTGGAGCAATGGAGCTCCATCCAATACCTATGACCACCAACCCCCCTATTCATTCCCTATTCTAATTAAATCCATTAAACCCATTCTAATGAATAGGGGGGTTGATGGTCATAGGTGTTGGATGGAGCTCCATCGCTCCAGAGACTAGGGCTGATGCACCCCTCCAGATTGGGCATGGTGACCTTAGACCTTAGGCTCTTAGGATTGTACTCTTGAGTGCCTGTGGCAGCAATAGGGGAGCCCCTAAAAGTAGCAGAATTGATTAAAAGGCTGTCTGGATACTTTAGGACACTTTGTGTATAAAAGCCACTTGCTGCCGAAGTCTAAGCCGAAGCTGAAGGACGTTGTGCTCTGTGGGCCTGAGCCTTGCATGGCCTGTGCCAAATATTAAGCAGCGACCTTCCTCTAACGCCCTCCCCTCTGTTCCCTTCTCCCCTCTCCACCTGTCCTCTCCTGCAGAGGCGCAGCAGGACCAGACCCCTAAAGACGACAGCGACGCCGCCACCCTGAGACAGACCCTCCCTGACCTGACCCCCGACGACCCCTCCGAAGCCGCTGCCTCCGCCGCCACCCTGCCCACAGAAGAAGCCGCCCCGGCTCACGTCGAGCCGCCCGCACACCCGGACGGGGAGGAGCCTGCTGCGGCCGACGACGCCACGGGCGACCAGGGCAGCGACGAGTCCCCCAACAAGTCCCCTTCCAAGAAGAAGAAGAAATTCCGCACCCCTTCATTTCTTAAGAAAAACAAAAAGAAGACCGAGTCCTAGAGAGACGAGCTCCTAGGCAGAAAAGGCATCCGATTTGATTTTCCTTTTTTTTTTTTTTTTTTTTAATTTTACTTTTTATAAATATATATAAATATATTTGTTGGCTTATGTTGTGTTCACCTGTAGTTTGTGCCAATTTTTTTTTCTTTTATGTTTTTAACAGTTGCTTATTAGTGTGGTGAGTGACTGTGTTGCGTCCGGTAAAGTGCGTCATGTGGCTTTATTACGCATGATGAATGCATCGGCCATGCGTCGGTCAGCCCACGCTCCAGAAGAGTTTTCTTTTATCTCCCTGTTTGTATAAAAAAAGAAAAGAAAAAAATGGCTAAACTGAATTAACCACTAGATTGTATTGGGATTCTTTCAGACGGCATCAAAGTGTCTTTAAATAAAAACTGAGAAAGATTTTAAACCTGGAAACTGCACGGTGCTAAATTGTCCAGTATTCGTGTCCACATCCATTCGCGTCCGGTTCCACCATCCTTTATAAACGGGTGACGGCCTAATCGGTGATGCTTTATTGAAATGTACTACAGTATATGATCATGTATCTAAGATACCATGCTAAAGGAAACGTGTATCAGACACTCAGTGATGCTGATTTGTTTTTGTTTTTTTATAAATATATACTTCGTTTCAATGGTTACGATGTAAACCGGGTCATTCAGAGTGGCTATAGAGTGTAAGAAGCTCCGGAGTTAGAATTCTTCCCAATGGTGGTGAATTGAGATATGTGGGGGGCAGAATATCCCCCCACCCCCCCAAAAAAAATTTTTGTTCTTTTAAGGATTTACTGCAAATTATATAGTATCACGGTCATGCAAAAGCCTCTTATCATTTTGGAGCATTTCTATTGGTCCATTCGTCATGAAATTCTGATCCAATATAAAACTCTTCGGCATGAATGACTGTGCCATAACATTAGTACCACCCACCTAACATTGTGTATGCCCCTTTGCCCATTGTGCCATCTGACCTTTTGAGGCATGGCCTCCTTAGCAGGTGTCCTGCTGTGGTGTCTGGCACCAAGACTAATGTTCTCTGCAGATCCTGCAGATCCAAGTCCTGGGACTTCCATGAGCATCAATGAGCCGTGGGTGCCCATGACACCTGTCACAAGCCAGTTCACCGCTTGTCCTTCTATGTAGCGCCCCACAAGACCAGTGTGGTGATGTTCTGGAGATGTTCTGACCCAGTCATGTAGAACATCACAGTTGAATATGAATAAGAATGTCGGCGTATGTCGGTGGTGCTAATGTTCTGGCTGATTTGTGTAAATCTTGATATAAAAGGTTCACTGGTGGATTAGGAAAGTGAATATGGTGGCTGTGTTTGTAGGGTTGTCATGGCGAGGCCTGGTTCATTCGTCGAATCCGTGGACAGGAAGTCTCTCCGCACACTGAACCCCACTCTGAGTGACTTTGGTAGATCTGAATGATTCCAATTCTGCATAAATTTTCAAGAATTGCTCGAATTCCTTCTTTCCTTTGATCTGTTTGATTGGGACTTGAAGCGCCGAGTCTTTTGAAAAATGAGTTTCTGAAGTAGGCCTCGTGTCCGTGTCTCTAGGCCTGCTAGTCTGTAGTGGGAGGGCTTGGTCTGCAGTAAATGTGACCGATATTTACACTCTTCTCCCCTTTATTGAAGGTTATTCTAAGCTCTGGCTCTTGTACTGCAGGACATGAATGAAATGTATGTCTGCTTTTAGGTTTGAATTAACAGATGATCACCACAGATATTCAGATATTGATTTTATGGAATATGTTGCACCCAGAACTACTTTATCTCTGACCTTTTCTCTCTCTTTCTTTTTTTTTTTCCCTTCTCACGTTGACTTCTTACTTTTACAGTAACACTATTAAATGTCATTGCGTATAGCTGAGGCTTTGCTGTTTATTCATGTTTCACACTGTTTAACACTTCAGATGATCACAAGTCTTCTGTTATTAAAATGAAAAACAAGGTTTTATTTTCTTGCTTTTTTTTAATATAATTATGAGAAGACAGTTTTGGACTAACTGTGGCTTCATCGACGAACACATCTGCAATAATAAGCCCTTTTAACCCTTAAATGATGTTTCTGATAACAAATAATAACAAATGAAAGCAACTGTCTGGTTCGTTCATTCGTTCATGCAGTCACTCATTAAGCACTAAATAAGTCAGATACCTTCCATACTGTGATCCAGTCATGTGGGGAAAAACAAATAAGGACAACATTAAAACCTTCATCTTTTTGATCTTATTTAAACATCTGGACGTTTGCTGGATCTTAATGTGAACAACCCTGAGAGATGGAGGTCATCTAACTAAACTCACACCTTAAAGAAACGTCTTTAATCATCATTAATAATGTAGATAAATTAATAATGTAAAAAAGATAGACCCAAATATTTATTACTGCTTTAAATGTGTAGAATTAGACTCAGAAGATCAGCTGCAGATGATCAGAACATGGTTGGAGAGGATGATTCTGGAGGAGTCTGGAGTCTTATTTAAACCTCAGACATTTAGTCTGGTCTGATCTTGATTGATGGTTGAAGTGAGGGGTGAAGAAGGTCACCATCATGACCAGATCCAGATCCAGAGAGCTCTCTGAGGCCTTCAGAAAGAAGGGTGGAGATGTAGAGGAGTCTGGGAAGGGGTTTAAGAAGATCTGTTAGAAATCAGACAATCCGCAAGTGGAGGACATTTGATACAGCTGTCCAACATGGCCAGTTCATGACATCCTAGAAACGTTACATATGCTGTGGGATGTTGTTAGCAATAAGGCCCCTTAAATATCTCAGAGCTGAAAGATTTCTGCATGGAGGAGTGGGAAATAACGTCTCCCAGTTGTAGGAAACTGTAGGAAACGCTGGGACTGAGGTTATTTCAGCCACATTTCAGTGAGACTTGTTTGCTTGTGATCTCTACAGTCCTGGGAAAAGGCCTTAATGTTGCTAAATCTGCCCAATTTGGTGGGGGAAAACTTCCTAATCTGGCAACACTGGTTGTGCAAACAATCTGAACATCAATGAAGCTGCATGTGAATCTTAAAACCAAACAACATAATGCATTGTGGGTATTCCATGTCCGTTTAGTGTACATTGTCTACACAGTCTCTATAGCAGTGCATTGTGGGATTTTTACAGAGCAGTGTGCACATCAACGTAGTGCACTATATAGTGAATAGGGGTCAGGGACCTACAGGTGAGGCTTTGCTGAGGCCGATACTTCCATAGCCCTGTTAAGCGGAACGTCCAGCCTCAGTATCAGCTGCAATCAACTACATGCAGAAGTGGGGCTTAGTTAAGAGTGGGAGGGGTAAGAAGCATCCAATCAGAGGCTTTTATTTGCTTTAGGTGTCTCCATGGCAACCAGTGGGAACTTCAGCATTCACCACCCACTGCTACACAATAGACGGAAAATCCTCACTATTTCATCCTCAATTGAGGTGGAGTTACAGACTAAATTTTTAACCACTAGGGGGCGCACTAGCCAGATTCGCATCAGCATCTCTTTAAAAATGAAGAGATGGGTAGATTTTACGGTTCTCTCTGGAATCATGTAGTAAATCCACACACTATTCCATCAGCTGTTAAACTACAGCATCTGCTGTGGTATCTGGCACCAAGACGTTAGCAGCAGATCCATTAAGTCCTGGTTGTGAGGTGGGACCTCCACGACCCTGTCCTTTTCACCGGTTGTCCTTTTTTTGGAGCACCTTTGGTAGGTACTGGCCAATGTAACCACTTAAGGTCCAATAAACCTGCCTGCAGTCGTCTAGCCATCACAGTTTCCCAGCCGTCATGCTCCTGTGAGGTCCACATGGGGGGAACGTGGGCTAGGTGAGTTCCAGGTTGGCTCCAGGTGGGCATAGACTCTGAATGTGTTTTTCTACATGCAATTTAACTGGGACCTAGTTGGGACGTCCCAAATGGGCCTCATCGTTACAGCCCACCTTAATCAAACATGGGTCCCATGTAGGCCCGGTATGTAGCGTACAACCCAGATGGGACCCATGCTTAACCCCTCCTGGTCCCATCACTGACCCTGGTGGGCATCCATATGTGGGGCCAACGTGAAACCCCAGTTGCGTCCCGTATTGAACCAATTTTTTCCCTTATTTCCATAAATGTCCAGTACAGGCGCGAGAGGGAGGAGGCACAGCCTCAGTGGAGATGATTCCAAGGCAAATGGTAAAATGGGTGAAGCTTATTTTAGTAGACTGTTGTGGTTTGAATGATTGTTTGGGATGTTGATTGATCATTTATTTAATATTCAGTAGTATTAGCTAATAAAAATATTATATATGACCATTAAAAGAACAAATCATACTAATGGAATAATAGTTAATATAGAAATAAATATGAATATATATATATATACACATTTCCTAGATTACAAATGTTGGTAGTAATGGCCCAGAGCAGCCGAGGTGAGCGTCCCTTATTTTACCACCCATACAGGCCCCACATGGACATGTTCACTCCATCACCTTCAAGAACTGCCTGTTCACTCGCTGCCTAACAGGACAGGAGCCACTGGAACCAGATCATCAGTGTTCTTCTGCACTTCACCTGGCAGTGGTTTTAATGTTGTGGCTGATCAAAGTATATGCAGTCATGGGTTCCTTCTACTGTAGTAGCTGTAGCTTCTGGTAGTTGTTCCTAATATTCACACAATTAGCATTAATTAATTACAGTTAAATTAATTGTATTTATATCAAGGCTACTTATATATATATATATATGGTATATATATATATATATATATATATATATATATTAAATATATAAATATATAAATATATAAATATATATTATATAAATATAAATATTAATGTTTTCAATGGTTTTTGCTCATGAATCAGCATTTAAACCGCAAACAGAGGGTTGGATAGTTTTGTAGCTGCAGCGCCATCTGCTGCTCAAAATGCATCGGTGCGACTTCCAGCTCCAGGAAGCTCAGCCCTTTAAATAAATACACTGTATATTGTTTAAATAGTTTTTTTCCACCTTGGACAAAGTCTATAACAACGACAGCTACAATAATAATAACAATAATAATATTACTACTACTAATAATAATACATTAAAAGTGCATATTTATATTTAATAAATAACAGATTGTCGGTACAGAATTTTTTTTCTCGACGAAACCAGTTCTTTTTAGAATACAATATAATTTTTCATACAATTTAAATAACATTATTACAATTAAACCATTTTAATTATTGTTTTTTATTCGATTTTTTATTTTAACTTTTTATTAGATTATTATTACATACTTTTTATACTGCAAATATTGTCGTGTGCACGTGATTCTTTTCTGACGCAATTTTTGTCTCTTGAAACTGCTTTTAGAGCCAAAAAAAAAAAACCCCAAATAAAAACAATCCTGGGTTGCAGTACCGCAGCTGGCCGCTAGACGCCAGTACGCTCCTGGTGCGTCCCCAGCGCTGCGTCGTGACGTCAGTGTGCGGCGCGGATCAGCTGACTGCAGTCTGAGGACGAATTCAGAGGAGAGCAGCGTTAAGCAGAGGCTCGGGTTCAGCTCTAATTTCCCCTCGAGCCGCTGGCAGGAGGGACATGCTGCTGTAGAGAAGCTCGCCGGTAAGATACCGCTCACCGCAGCGCTGTACATCCAAGCAGAAGGCCGGACTGGGTGGGTTAGGCGAGCCGGGGAGGTGCGACATTGCCGCGGTGATGGAGATGAAAACAGTGGAGTCAGTGACCGACTGACCCCTCACCTGCACCCACAACCGGCCGGCCTCTTTAAAAAGCCTTCAGTGAGCTGGGGAGGCAGTGGTGGAGCAGTGGTGGAGCACTGGTGGAGCACTGGTGGAGCACTGGTGGAGCAGTGGTGGAGCACTGCTTGGTGGAGCACTGGTGGAGCACTGGTGGAGCAGTGGTGGAGCACTGGTGGAGCAGTGGTGGAGCACTGCTTGGTAGAGCACTGGTGGAGCAGTGGTGGAGCAGTGGTGGAGCACTGCTTGGTGGAGCAGTGGTGGAGCTCTGGTAGAGCACTGGTAGAGCACTGGTGGAGCACTGGTGGAGCAGTGGTGGAGCACTGCTTGGTAGAGCACTGGTGGAGCAGTGGTGGAGCAGTGCTGGAGCACTGGTGGAGCACTGGTGGAGCAGTGGTGGAGCAGTGGTGGAGCACTGCTTGGTGGAGCAGTGGTGGAGCTCTGGTAGAGCACTGGTAGAGCACTGGTGGAGCACTGGTGGAGCAGTGGTGGAGCACTGCTTGGTAGAGCACTGGTGGAGCAGTGGTGGAGCAGTGCTGGAGCACTGGTGGAGCAGTGGTGGAGCACTGCTTGGTGGAGCAGTGGTGGAGCACTGGTGGAGCAGTGGTGGAGCACTGCTTGGTGGAGCACTGGTGGAGCACTGCTTGGTGGAGCAGTGGTGGAGCACTGCTTGGTGGAGCAGTGGTGGAGCACTGCTTGGTGGAGCAGTGGTAGAGCAGTGGTAGAGCAGTGGTGGAGCACTGGTGGAGCAGTGGTGGAGCAGTGGTGGAGCACTGCTTGGTGGAGCAGTGGTGGAGCAGTGGTGGAGCAGTGGTGGAGCACTGCTTGGTGGAGCAGTGGTGGAGCAGTGGTGGAGCACTGGTGGAGCAGTGGTGGAGCAGGTGCAGAGTGGGTCTAAACCTAGCTATAGCTAAATACTGGGCTGTATCAATCAAATATCCCCATGTTTATGATGGATATCTGACGATATTGTAGCTGCTACTAATCTACATAATATTTATCTCCTATTCTGAGCTTCTGCCAACCTGACTGATCTCGCTGTGCTTGTTTTCCTCTCCTAACAGGGCCATAGAGTACATTTCCTTAATTATTCACTGGATATTAATCAAAATATCATGAAATAAATCACAGCTTTATGATCTCTAATAATATTTAAGTTGATATTAATGAAGTTAATGAAAGTCTTCTCTCAGTCTGAGCTTTTGCCAACCTGACTGATCTCGCTGTGCTTGTTTTCCTCTCCTAACAGGACCATAGAGTACATTTCCTTGCTTATTGTTGTCTTCTGAGGTTTACTTTCCACATTTGCATAGTTTAATTTTCCAAATAGGACCATTAATAAATTAATTTTAATTTTATTCATTTTAAATTAGGTGTTTTTTTGGTGTTAATGGAGCTGTGTGTTCAGTGTCCTCTCAGGCCTCCTTCTGGCTGTAGGTGCATAGAGGATTCAAAGCTGAGGGCTGGGTGATATGAATCAAAATATCATGAAATTAATCACGATTTTGTGATATCTAATAATATTTTAGTTGATATTAATGAAGTTAATGAAAGTATTCTTACAGTCTGAGCTGTTACACACCTGACTGAGCTCGTTGTGCTTGTTTTCTTCTTCTAACAGGCCCATATCTTACAATTTCCTTATTTATTTTTCCATCTCTTATAATATTTATGCGATATGATCCAAAAATAGTAATTCATTCACTTTTTCTGAACCCTAATGCATTTTTAAATGAGCTGTTTTAGTGTTAGCGTAGCTGTGTGTTCAGTCTTCTCTCAGGCCTCCTTCTGGCTGTAGATGCAGAGTGGTTTTAAACCTGGTTCATCAAAATATCATGATATTCATCACAGTTTTACAATATCTGATCAGTTTAGTTGATATGAATCTAGTTAATGAAAGTATTCTCGCAGTCTGAGCGGTTTCAAACCTGACATGGTTTGTTTTGCTTGTTTTAACAGGCCCATATTTTACATTTGGTCAATGATTCAGTGCTCTGTGATATTCATAAATAAATCCATGATATTTATCATGACTTAATGATCTCTGATGATCTTTAAGGTGCTGTTAATGTAGTTAATGAACGTATTCTCTCACCTGACAGAGCTTGTTTTGCTTATTTACCTCTCCTTATAGGTCCATGTCTTACATTTTCCTTATTTATTTTCTCCATCTGAGTTCTTCCTCAAACCTAACGGGGGGCATTGGATGGCCCAAATGGGCAGAAAAAAAATCAGATAAAATAATAAAAAAAATAAATTACTCCACAATTTGTACATAGCTAGTAACCCAACCCACCTATAATACTCTTCCCCCATAATGTGAAATGCCCCTGATGCTGGGAGACATGCGCAACCACCCTCCACCTCTTTTCCAACTGCTGCTGATGCAACGTCGCCAACAGCCAGCGCACTGGGGCAAAGCACCGGGTACCCCGCTCTGATGCATCGGCTAGCAGTCGTCTGCACCGGCCAGCGTGAGCGTCTGCTAGGGGGAAAGGGAGGGAGAGCCATCTACCTACCCGTAGATGCCAGTTGTGCTCTCTCAGTTTCCGGCTTCTGATGTTTTTAACAAAACAGTTAGATTTCCTATTTGGACCAATCAGAACCGGCACTGTCGAATTCTCTCCTCCTCCTCATACCGAGTGTAGTGGTCATGGCTGGGTTCAGGAGAAGCTGGGCTGTGTGTAAATCACACCCCCCTACAAATCTTCTCGGCTTGGAAGAACCTCAATGTTTGATTTTCTAGAACTGTGATGCGTGTCTGCGTGGGTGATGCTGTGAATCGCAAAGCAATATTGATCAGTTATTGATCATTTATAGTAGGACTTAATTAAATGTACCCCCCCAAACACACACACACACACATACTGCCTGCCTGGTTGCTTACTAAGCGCCCCACCAGCCCCTGCTGTGCCATCACTGAAGTTTTTTGGTTTTTAGGAGTTGGATTGATGTAAAAGTCGCATGAAGTCCGATCTCGATGTTCCGACTGAGCCGCGTTGCTGTGTGTCTGATATGTATTTCACATATGAAAGTGGCTCAAATCGGAACAGATTCGGTGTGTTTTGCCATTCACACTTCCACAAAGATAGCACATCTGTGTGTCACATGACCAAATGGATCAGATTTGGGCCACTTTTACCTGCTGTGTGAACGTAGCTTTAGAGCCTGTAAAGAGCTGCAAAAAGGACATTCCCACCGTTCTCATTTCCATGACCATATCCATTATACCTGCTCAGTGTCCTTTATTATATTCTCTAATCCTGGATACTATGAATCTATTATGTCTATTATCTATTATAATCTATTATAATTTATAGTGATCTATTAATATCATGACATTTTAGAGCACTGATGTCTGGTGAAAACTCTTGTTTATTTTTAATATCAATCTTTTAATATATTTTTTAAATGTCTAATTCTAATCATTTTATATATATATATATATATATATATATATATATATATATATATATATATATATATGATAGTGTGTATGTATATGTGTGTATATATATATATATATATATATATATATATATATATATATATATATATATCATAAAAAAACATTGCAATGTCAGTTATTCCTCCAATATTGTGCAGCCCTACCTTGTATTAACCTGTGTTTGTGTTGATTGGATCAAGTTCAGATGCATTGTGATCAGATTACGATTGGATTACTCAAACCATGCTTGGAATAGGGCTGGACGATATGAGGAACATGTTAGATCATGATATTTAAAGACTGCCAGTGTGAACAGACCAGATCCGGCCTTATTTCCCCATGTGAATGGCGTATATTTGAAGGTGTAGAATAAAGGAAAAACGTTGTGGGAGGAAAAAAAGAGAGTAAAAACACCCTAAATATGTTAGAACTTCTGTTTTTTATTTTTTGTTTTTTTCTGGCCGTCACTTCACGAAATAACGTCATGACTTTAATGCTTCATCTAGACCCATATTACATAAACCATTTTTGCATAAATTACATAAATCAGTTTTCTCCTGTGTTGTTAAATGTTAGCATTTAAAATGTAATCAAAAGACTGTAATGTGGGGTGGAACCGGCAGACTGACCTCAAAAGAGAAACTTCTTTTATTTATTTATTTATTTATTTTTGTTTGTTAAGGCTCTGTAGACAGGGGGCGGGGTCAACATCGGCTTTGGGCATGCGCTGTATATTTGCAGTGTGGACGTGGGGCGGTGCGGGTCTTCATGGCAACCCCTGCTGCTGAGGACAGTAACTGAAGGACCTGTGTGTGTGTGTGTGTGTGTGTGTGTGTGTGTGTGTGTGTGTGTGTGTGTGTGTGTGTGTGTGTGTGTGTGTTGCCTCAGAGTCTCCAAAAGTCTTGAATAACACCAGAAAAAGGCGCTAGATTTTGTCGCTAGTTGCTTAAAAAAAAAAAAAAGTCACTAGAGGGGTCTGAAAAGTCGCCAAGTTGGCTTTTTTTTTCTGTATACGGCACCTAGAAGACACCAGAGGGCGCTCTGCTACAACAAAAGCAAGGACCGGAAATGGGTCGGAACCTTAAAAGTCTATACTTGATGTCTGGATCAGCCCCAATGTTGAGACACTGGATCAGACTGGGAATTAGTTCGTAGTACTGCACAGCACATGTTGGGGTCTGGACTATAATCATAGGGTTCAAAGGGCTCTCTAGAGAACCCTTTATTTATTTATTTGGTTCCGTTTAGCACCTTTTAGATCTCGGTTGGTGTGTAGATGAACACTTTGGTACTTCTGGAAGGTCACCGGAAAGTCAGCAGGAATTTCAGGGTGGGCTTTTCAGGGCCCGAACCCAATCACACTCTGTAAACGAAGCTAACCCACACGGTCTGACTCAATCATCAGCTCTGAACATCCTGTCCTCCACTGTGCTCCGTCCGATTCCTCATTGATCAGTTAGAAAGTGCATGCAGATAGGGCCCTGCTGCTACGCTGGAGTCCAGTAGCTCATCAGCTCTGAGCTGGTGAAGGACACTCGTCTGTTAGTGCGGGAGGGACTGAGGGTTTTCGCCGCTACGTCTTCTGGGATGGAAAGCTCTAAGGTCAGGAGGAGGCTGGCTCCTTTAGTGAGGATCAAGACCATGTTTCGGAGGTTTAGGTGTTCCATGAAGCGCCACAAGCTTGTGAGGTAAATTCAGTCTCTCTTTGGTGCGTCTGGATGAATATTGATCAGGATAATTGTTGCTTGTTTACATTAATAACAAGAGTTTTTATGTTTCCCGTGCATGACAAATGTTTGTGGACACCCCTTCTAGTGAGCGCATTCAGCCGCTTTAAGTTGTCTAGTCCCTGTAGAGAAGAAGTACTGCCAATAGAATAGGACCCTCTGGCACAGACCAAAGCCCCCCAGCATTGAGCTGTGGAGCAGTGGAAGAACTGTGTTCTCTGCAGTAATGGTGGTGGAGCTCCATCCAGTACTTTTGGGATGAGGTGGGGTGATCATCATCATCATCATCATCATCCAACATCTTGACATCACTAACGCTCTTGTCGTTGAATTCAATCAAATTCTAATATATAAATAGCAATGCTCCTCCAAAATCTAGTACGAAGCCTTCTTCCCTGGACTGTTGTAGGATAAGCACTTTTTTAATACCATTGATTTCAGAAGAAAGAACGAACGAGTAGGTGTCCCAATACTTTTGTCAATTTAGTGTGAACCTGCTATTTTAACACAGTACCTCTAAAATGGTAAAACTCAGACCGGTTAGTAGTTCGGTCCGGACAGTTTCTAGTTTCTGACCTCGCTCTCTAGGGCTGGGCGATATGCTAAAAATATTGTATCATGATATTTAAAGATTTTTGCGATGCACAATATTCATCGAAAAATGCCTCAGTAGTGATGGGTTCTTAAAAACTTAGTAAGTGATTCTTTTTAAATGTGCTGCACTTAACTATCCAGTTAAACCAGACTTATTACACTGTTTGAGTGTTATTTAAGCACTAACGATATCCTTGATATGCTTTAAAAAAAATAGTTTATAATAGAAAATATCGCCATATAAATAATATAAAATACCTCCATTAGGCTGATCACCAAAACAAAAAGTGACTCTAAATAAAAATGAAACTAAAACTAAGAAAAAAAGTGGAACTGCTCTGATGTAACATTGGAATTACGCTGATCGTCTGATTCCAGGATCACCTGACAAGAACCAACAACTGTGCTGGTCCAGACGGCTGGGTCACAACATCTCCAGATCATCAGGCAGGTCTTAGGTAGGGTGTTCCTGGTAGGCATTGGTGTGCACAAGTAGGTACTCCAAGGAAGGACAACCTTGGATCATGGGAGCCCAAGACTCATGGATGCTCATGGAGGTCAATGGAGAATCTTGTGGAGTCCATGCCTCCATATGTCAGAGCTGCTTGGCGCTACACTGTATTAGGCAGGTGGTGCTAATGTTATGGCAGACTGTGGTTTTAGGGAAGGGGGGTGTTGTGTAAGGTGTTTTTGGAACATTGCTGTTTGAATCCGGTTCAATAGCACGCAGCACCCACGCGCAGTATCCCTCTCCTGCTGTCCGTAGGTTACGTAACGCACTGGTGTTTTTAATGTGGCCGCGTTCAATGTGTCCGATCAGCTCTGTGATCGGAGCAGTTCACGTGCTGTAAAATGTGAATGCCCAGTGGCCTGTGTAAAGCCATTGATTAACCCATTGATTGCCTGCTGCAAATGAGAGTTTAGTCCTCCATCCAGATCTTTGCATAGGATTTTTAGATTGGACAAAAGTATTGGGACATCTGCTCATGCACTGTTTCTTCTGAAATCAAGGGGATTAAAAAGGTTGATCCTGCTTTTGTTAGAGTAACTGTCTCTACTGTCTCTACAGAGAAAAAGGCTTTTTATTAGATTTTGGAGGAATATTGCTGTGAGGATTTGATTGCACGCATTTTATGAGGTCCAGATGTCTTTATACCCCTCTACTAGCCCACGCCTGGCATTAGGCAGTACCTCCCTATAGGGACTAGACAAGCTGTGTGTGTGTATTTGCATGTCCATGACAACAGTGGGTGCTTACTTAACTTAAAGTAGCTGAATGCATTCATTAGCAGGGAGGGGTGTCCACAAATATTTGGACATGTACTACTACTACACTGAATAGTGAGCGAGTAAAGAGTGATGCTGGATTGTGGGCTTGTGTAGTGTGGTCCGGCAGTGCTGGGAGAATGGGCAGTCCATGTCTGGCTGTAGTCGCTCTGCTGATTCCTGAGTGTGTGGATCTATTCCGGCTAATGAAAATCGGTGGCTTTTAGCGAGAGTGGCTCAATGGATGTGTGGAGGGATGCCAATGGGAAAGGAATTGTTTTCACTCACTCTGGGAATGCTTTGCACTAGATTCTGGAACATTTGTTGTGAGGAGGATTTGATTGCACTCTGCCATGTAAACATCAGGGAGGTCTGGTTCTGATGTTTGATCTTCTCAAAAGTATTGGTTGGAGCTCCATCATTTTTGTGGACACCCTACTAATGCCTACTATGCATTCTGCTACTTTAAGTTAAATGCAGTAGTGTAGGACCCTCTGGAGCAGATAAACATGGGCTACGTGTGGGCTAGAGGGGTATAAAGCCCCCCAGCATTGAGGAGCTGTGGAGCAGTGGAAGAACTGTGTTCTCTGGCATGATGGATGGTGGAGCTCCATCCAGTACCTTTGGATGGGATTAGGTGGTGTGGTGATCATCGTCCAACATTCTGACCTCACTAACGCTCTTGTTGTTTAATGCAATCAAATCCTCACAGGATAAGCTCTCAACGAAACAATGAATTAAGAGATGTCCCAATACTTTTGTCCATATAGTATCTCTCTAGTTCATGCTTGGCATTGGGCGCAGTGACTTTAGGCGTCTTGTTCTATTGGTCAGTGCTTCTCTGTGGAGATTATAACGCTGTGTTTGGGCAACTGAACACCTGTGTCTGCAATAGACGGTGCTGACCGTGTGTCTGGATACTTTTGGACATGTAATTGTCTGTGTTTTACATATCATTCAGTTTGGTTTGGTAAAACCGAAGCCTGATGTTCTGAGATGTTCTCCATCAGACTTGAAGCCGTTTTCTCTCTCCATAATTAACATTGGCTCTCTATCAGATCTGCTGCACTCATTGCTGTTACCAGTGAATGGCTAGATGACCTCTCCTTCGTCATCAAGGCATTAGGCTCAAGCTTAAGGCTAGCTCACTTCTCCTTGGGTAACGTCTCCGAAATGTCCAGTCCTGTCTTTTTTTTTTTTTTAAAGCTGTTCTTACAGTTTTTCTTCCTCTCTCTCTTTTTCTCTCAGTCTGCAGGAAAACATGTCTGGAAACAGTCTGGTATTACCCATAGTGCTGTGGGGCCGCAATGCGCCCACTCACTGCATCTCCAGCCTTTTGGTGATGGACGACCTGGCCACCATCATCAGCGGCTGCCATGATGGTCAAATCTGCATCTGGGACATGACCCCTGATCTTGAGGTGATCTAGTTTATATCGGGGTGGTTTATTTATTTTTCTCTTCTCGTCTCATCTCGTCTCTTCTCTTGTAGATCTTTCTCTTCCTTATTCCTCTTCTCATCTCTTCTCATCTCTGTTCTACATCTAGTCTCTTCTTTTCGGGCCTCTTCTAGTTTTTTGTTTTTCTTTTTCTTTTTTCCCCCCAGTGTCGTCTTGTTTTTGTATCTTCTCATCTCGTCTCGTCTCGTCTTTTCTTCTCGCCTTCTCTTATTTTCTCTTCTCTTCTCTTCTCATCTAATCTATTTTTGCCTTGTTTAAACTCCTTTATGTTCTCTTTTCTTCTTGCCTCTTCTGCCCCCCAAGTTTCGTCTTATGTCTTCTAGTCTCATCTTGTCTCTTCTCATCTTGTCTCTTCTTGCCTTTTCTAGTCTTATCTCTTCTCGTCTCTTCCTCTAGTCTCTTCTTGTCTTGCAGCTTCTAGTTTTTTCTTTTTAAGTGTTGTCTTGTCTTCTTGTGTTGTCTTGTCTTCTTGTGTTGTCTTGTCAAGTCTCTTCTTTTCTCGCCTCTTCTAGTATCTAAGTCTTTTCTCTTATTGTCTCTTCTCTTCTCCTCTCTGTTCTAATCCCTTTGTGTTTTCTTTTTAACTAGTCTCTTATCTAGTCTCGTCTTGCCTATTTTTTTTCTAGTGTCGTCTCATGGTCTTCTTGTCTCTTCTAATGCCATCTCATCTCGTTTTTTCTCTTCTCTTCTTCTATCTTATCATCTTGTCTCTTTTCTCGTCTCTTCTCAACTGTTCTAGTCTTTTCTCTTGTTGTCTCGTCTCGTCTCTTCTCGTCTTGGTTCTAATTCCTTTTATGTTCTCTTCTTGCGTCTTCTATCCCCCCCCCCCCCCAAGTGTCATCTTGTGTCTTCTAGTTTCTTCTTGTGTCTTCTCATCTTGTCTCTTCTGGCCTTTTCTAGTCTTATCTCTTATCTTCTAGGTTTTTTTTTTCTTCTAGTGTCGTCTCGAGTCTTCTTGTATTGGCTCGTTTAGTCTCTTCTTTTCTTGCCTCTTCCAGTATCTTTTAGTCTTTTTTCTTATTGTCTCTTCTCGTCTCTTTTCCTCTCTAGTCAAAAAGAGAACACAAAGGGATTAGAACAGTCTCTTCTTGTCTTGCCTCTTCTGTTTTTTTTGTCGTCTCATTGTCGTCTTGTCTCTTCTAGTGCCATCTCATCTAGTTTTTTCTCTTCTCGTCTCTTCTCACCTGTTATTGTCTCGTCTCTTCTCATCTCGGTTCTAATCCCTTTTATGTTCTTTTATGTCCCCCCCCCCCCCCAAATGTCGTCTCATGTCTTCTAGTCTCTTCTTGTCTCTTCTCTCCTTTTCTAGTCTAATATCTTATCATGTTTTTTTTCTTCTTCTAGTCGTCTCGAGTCGTGTATTGTCTTGTTTAGTCTCTTCTTTTCTCGCCTCTTCTAGTATCTTTTCTCTTATTGTCTCTTCTCTTCTCGTCTCTTATCCTCTCTGTCTAATCCCTTTATGTTCTCTTTTTAATTAGTCTTAACTTCTCGTCTTGCCTCTTCTATTTTTTTTCTAGTGCCGTCTCATTGCCTTCTTGTCTCTTCAAGTGCCATCTCTTTTTTTTATTTTTCTCTTCTTGTACCTTCTCATCTTGTCTCATTTCTTCTCGTCTCTTCTCACCTGTTCTAGTCTTTTCTCTTGTTGTCTCGTCTCTTCTCGTCTCAGTTCTAATCCCTTTTAATTTCTCTTCTTGCCTCTTCTATTTTTTTTCTAGTGTCGTCTCGTTGTCTTCTTGTCTCTTCTAGTGCTCTCTTTTCTCATTTTGTCTCTTCTTGTCTCGCCTCTTACAGTCTCTTCTCCTTTTGTTTTTTCTTCATACCTTCTTCTAGTTTCTTTTTCTTTACTATTTCAGTCTTTCAGAATTTCTCATGTTCTCTTCTTTATTTCTCTTCTTGCTTTTGCCTCTAGTAGTCCTTTCTCTTCTCCTCATGTTCAGAGTTGATCTGTTCTGAATGTAGTATTTCAGTGTTCAGCTGATCCTTTTTGATCAACGTAGAAATCATAAAGGTGTCGGTGTGTTTGTGTTTGTGCAGATTAACCCACGGGCTCTGCTGTTTGGACACACTGCCTCTGTCACCTGTCTGTCCAAGGCCAGTGCCAGCGGTGATAAACAGTACATGGTCAGCGCCTCGGAGAGTGGGTGGGTACACACTGAGTGCACGGCTGTGAGGCTGTGGATATTTAAATGGCAAGATTCATATAATGATTTCCCAGAGTATGAGCTAGTGTGACACCAGTACACACACCAGTAAAGAGGTGTGTTTATGTTCTATGTCCTGCTTTAGTTCAAAATAATGAATTTTCTAATGACTGTGATGGTTTTCCCGGTAGGGAGATGTGTCTGTGGGATGTAAACGATGGCCGCTGTATCGAATTCACCAAGCTGGCCTGCGCCCACACAGGAATACAGGTAACACTACTACTACTACATTTATTCTTACGGTACTACACAGCTGCTTGGCTTAGTAGACCACTTTGATTGAATACATTTTATATAGTTATTGAGCTCACTGAGCTACAGCACAGCTGAATACACTGCGTCATCACTGATGGCTTTTGTTAAAAGCTGAGAAGCTGCATTTTGAACCAACTGAAGTCTTGCCAAAGCCCCTTGATTAAGACAAGTATATAAAGCATTGCAGTAGACTAGAACAGAATTAGTTCTGACCTGAAAAGACAACACCTGTCTGATCTTTACAGTGTTTCTTAGTTGGGGGAAAAATACGGCCTGATCAAGCTTCTTAATATGCAAATTCTAAAAAAAATTACCCACCCAGATTCAACCAAAATCCTTTATATCAAAAATAGCATCAATAAACAATGTCATTCGATTTAAAGGAGAGATACAACTGCCCATCATCCTTATGAAAATGTTAATATTAACACAACGTCTATTTAAACATCTAATTAAAACTCATGTAGAGTGAAATTAAATTAGGCCAAGAATAGAACCTTGAGGTACCCCACTTTTAAAATCGGCCACAGATAACATAACGTTTCCAGAAGACACTGAAAATTTGTTTTATTGGTAAGATTGGTAAGATAAAAGAATAATATAACTCATAATAATCTAAGCCTGTTGAGATATCATGGTCCACTGTATTGAAAGCAGTGATAAGTACTACCAAAAGAGAAGCCTCCCCTGAATTAGAGTGCATTAAAATATTTAAAACTGTCAGTAAAACTTGAAAAATCAGTGTTGATACGATATTACGATAATTTCTTAACTGTTGTTTTAACGATGTACGAGCAGACATTATCGAGTATGTCCCTCACTTAGCGGAAACCACTCAAACACACGCCTTAAGAGTTCTTAATTATGTAATAATTATGCGAGCAACAGCAACCGTGCAATTAGGACAGTGCGAAAAAAAAAAAAAAAAATACTAATATTAATAATACTATATATCTATATATATATATATAATAATACTACTAATATTTTATTATATATGAATATGAATATCGCACTCTACACTACTGAGAATGTTTAGGACACTATCATATAGTTACTGAACACCATATTACACCACACTGTACTACACTGCTGCTGAATACAGTGTACTACACCTTTACTGGGTTCACTGGGTTCTTCACCCTCTCAACAATCCCCCACCCCAAACATGGTCTACTCCTCTTCCTCTCTCTGCAGTTCTACCAGTTCACTATTGGTACACAGCGCGAGGGCCGTCTCCTTTGCAATGGCCATTATCCAGAAATCCTGGTGGTCGATGCTACCAGTCTGGAGGTTCTTTACTCACTGGTGTCCAAGATCTCTCCTGACTGGATCAGCTCCATGAGCATCATCCGCTCTCATCGCACCCAAGGTACCAGCCTTCAGCTGTATTACTTATTATTCATGTTTAAGGAGGCAGGAGTATATTAAAAGTTCATCTTTTTTTTTTTTATTGTGTGTGTGTTGCAGAGGACACAGTGGTGGCCGTGTCGGTTACTGGAATTCTGAAAGTGTGGATTATCACAGCAGAAGTGAGCAGAATGCAGGTACACACTGAACACAGCATAGCAGAACACAGCAGATTGCATCTCCATTCTCTTCATACACTAAATTATATAATACACAAAAGTATTGGGACGCCTGCTTATCCATGATTTCTTCTGAAATCAAGGGTATTAAAAGAGTTGATCCTGCTTTTGTCAGAGTAACTGTTTCTACTGTCCAGAGAAGAAGACGTTCTACTAGATTCTGGAGGAGGAGCATTGATGTGAGGAATTGATTGCATTCAGGAACATGAGTATTAGTGAGGTCAGGATGTTGGAGGATGATCACCACCCCACCTCATTATCCCCAACTCATCCTAAAAGTACTGGGTGGACACACAGTTTATTCAATGCTCCACAGCTCAATGCTGGGGGGGCGTTATACCCCTCTACTAGCCCACACCTGGCATTATTAGGTGGCATGGTGCCGATAGGCTCATCATATTTATCTGATGCAGGAAGTCCTATTCTATTGGCAGTACTTCTCTCTACAGGGACTAGACAAGGGGTGCAACTTAAAATAGCTGAATGCATTCATTAGAAGGGGTCTTTTTAAGCTCTGCTCAGATATTAAGTGTGTGTGTGTGTGTGTGTGTGTGTGTGTTTTGTCAGGATATGGACCCTGTGTTTGAGGAGGAGTCTAAGCCAATCTACTGTCAGGGCTGCCAGAGCATCTCCTTCTGCACCTTCACCCAGCTCTCCCTGCTTGTTGTGTGCTCCAAATACTGGAGGGTAAGAATGTGTGTATGTGTGTGAGAATGTAAATCTATTTTGGGGTATATTTATGAGTAGATTTGATATTAAAATGTGTGCATCTCTGTTTCAGGTGTTTGATGCAGGTGATTTCTCACTCCTGTGCTCCGTACCCAGTGAGAACGACCAGGCATGGACTGGAGGAGAGTTCATTGCTGCTGATAAAGTCATTATCTGGACAGAGGATGGTTGTAGCTACATCTATAAACTACCAGCCAGGTATCTGTGCTGTACTGCCTTATGATTGTTACTGAATTTCTGTTATGAGTTATTCTACAACCCATAGTTCAGAATGTGGACACATACCCCAGCATCTGCACTACTTGATGGATAACATTGCTTACCCCAATCAGAACCGTAAGCCAGTGACACCTACGGCATAATACATGATTACGTGAAACCAGCAGCTTCAGGATCAGGCTGATGCTCTTTCTCTGACTGGAACAGGGAGAACGGCATCTCCGTCATTCCCACTCCGGCCCGGAACGCTGCTCCTGCTGCTACTGCACTATGGAGGTTTGGTGGTGGAGCTGCAGGAGGAGAACCTCTCTCCAGAACTGCTGCTGTGTAACGCTGCAGAAGCCATAGAGTCATATTAGTGTAAAATCCTGTAGTATTACTCTACCACCTCAGCCCACATGCTGCTGCACCTTCAGATCAAGCTTCTGGAGCTTCTCTCAGCTTGTCCAGAAATGCATGTGTACAGCATGTACAGTCCATGAGGGGGCGCTCAAAGTGTGATTTGCGTTTATGGGAGTAAAGTAAAAATGAATGTTGCTTCCTAACTGTAGGGGGAGCCCTGGAGCAGTTTTTTACATAACGCTGCTTTATTTTTTTAATTAAGGAGGTAATAATGTTATTTATATTAAAGCTTTTGGCAAATAGAAAGTAGAATGTGGTAAATGCGGTGGAAATGAGCTAGTCTGATCGCTTATCAAATGCAGGTTGAGCTCTTAGTCTTACTTGGGTTTTGAAGATCAGCCCAAAAAAATCAGCAATCTGTCCATTTGGAATTTGTTGTAAAAATTAATCAATGTGTTCCTAGGTAGTGTGGCTGGGTTGTCCAAATATCTTCTGCTTTCAAATATTCATTTATTTTTGTTTGTTTATTTATTTATGTATATGTTTTATTAGTTAGTATGAACTATTTTTTTAATGGAAAACTATCCAACCAAAATGTCCAAATTCCCATATACATAAATAAAATATATTCTTATAGCAGCGTTATGAACTGGAATTATTTGTTCCTGGGCTCCCCCTACAGTTTTGGAGAGTAATTCACTTTTACTTCACTGTAGTAAAAAAAGATCACACTTTGAGCGCCCCCTCATCAGAATTAGAATCAGAACAAGATGGACTGCTGTACACGTGCATTTCTGGACAAGCTGAGAGAAGCTCCAGAAGCTTGATCTGAAGGTGCAGCAGCATGTGGGCTGAGGCGGTAGAGTAATACTACGGGATTTTACACTAATATGACTCTATGGGTTCTGCAGCGTTACACAGCAGCAGTTCTGGAGAGAGGTTCTTCTCCTGCAGCTCCACCACCAAACCTCCATATAGTGCAGTAGCAGCAGGAGCAGCGTTCCGGCTCGGAGTGGGAATGACCGAGGCGTTATTGTATTCTATTGTAGTCTGTGGAGCATCAGCATAATTGCGAAGCTGCTGCTGCTTTTTTTTTATTTTATTAAAAAAAAACTTTATTGGAAACATTATGGTAAAGGTATTTAATTCCAAGTAATTCTGGGACTTTTCTATTGGTCCATTTATTTATTAGTTTTGATTCAGTAAAATGATGTTTTTTGTTGTCAGTCTCTAATTAGGTGTGTTGTGTTGTATTTCAGCTGTCTTCCAGCCAGCGAGCACTTCCGCAGTGATGTGGGGAAAACCGCTGAAGGCTCCATCCCTCCTCTGGTGTACAGCATCGCAGACCGTGCAGACAAACAGGTCAGACAAACATGTGCACACTGTTGGTTACACACTTGTCCAAACATACAGACCATAGCCTCTAAAGAGAATGCTGTCTAAGCCTCCTGGACCGGTGATTGGCTCAGCCCCCTGCTGAGCTGGATTTAAGAGGATAACACTGCTATAGGGCAGCGAACTGAACTGGAGTGTTGGATCTGGTGCTTGTTCCAACCAACCCAACCCTTTTACTACATCCTGGGAAGAGGACCTATATCTTAATCCACTGCGATGCACTTAATGAACAGCGATGCATGTTTAGAATCTCTCATAATAGAGCAGGCTTGTGGTACTTTCAAGTCCTCGATTGATCGATTGAGTGGTGAATGTAACCGCAGACTGAACCAGAACTGTTTATTCAGCTCCCTGTCAGAACCAGTAGGGGGCGCTAGTAATGTCAGGGCAGGTGTACATTAAAACCACCTGCCTAATACACTAAAACGGCTCTGACCCGTTGATCCACGGACTGCACAAGACCTCTGAAGGTGTCCTCCCGTGGATGTGAGCAGCAGATGAAGTGAAGTGGGACCTCCATGAGCATCAGTGAACCTTGCACTGGTGGTAGGTGCTGAAGAACAACACCCCATAAGACCTGCCTGATGTTCTGGAGATGTTCTGCCCCAGTCATTGCCTAGAACATCACAGTTTGGTTCTTGTCAAAGTGTCTCCGATTCTTACGCTTACGATTCTGCTGTTTCAACACCTTCATGACCTTCGAGAACTGACTGTTCTTCACTCGCTGCCTAATATGTAGATGCACCCCTTGACCGATGAAGCCACTGGAACCAGATCATGAGATCATGTTATTCACTTGAGCCAGCAGTGGTTTTAATGTTATGGCTGATGGATGTGTTTTATGTGGGTCAGTCATTAGAAGTGCTTCGAGTTTTTCTGATGAAATTTATACTTTCTACCATTAATTATTATTATTATAGATTTTAGACATAATTTTATTTAAGAAAATGCTAAGTATGATTATTATATTATTCTTATGTTCTATGTGGTTTGTGTCCTGTTTTATTTACATGATTTATGGTAATCTGTTTACCCCCTCAGTGACCAGCTCCTGTTTATGTTGTTGATTGTGTGATGTGGTCTGTATTGTGTATATTCTTATTATTTACTGTTTGTCTGTTGTTGTTGTTGTTGTTACCCCCCCTCCTCTTCCTCCACGCTGGGGCACTTTCCTCCCCTCCTTCCCCTCCCTCCCTCCCTCCCTCAGCTGGAGGGGTGTGAGGGGGAGTGTGTTGTGGTGTGCCTCCCTGACAGTGCGACTGATCCGGAGCTGTACACTCCTGAGCTGCTATACACCCAGCGGCCTCTAGAGGCACCAGTAAGCCCATCAGACAGTAGCATACAGCTGCACCGCCTGACCTGGTCAGCAGGGGGAGCTCTCAGTGTGTTTTGTGGTTTTGTGGCATCCAGTGGCTCATTCACATGCTGGACAATTGATGGCAACAGTTGTCAAGGTTTTGGGGGGCAATTTATTGAGAATACCTTTGTTCTATAGTCCCACACACTGATTACTGTAGTAACGAGAATTTTAATGGATGTAAATCCTGATCTTCTCAGCAGTGAATATGATTGGATGCTCTGAGAGCTCCCTGCCGGGTGCCAGCCTCTATGCTGCTGTCTGTCTGATAGCCAGTTTCCTCCACTCACACACCGATTCACTTGGTCCCATGCTCCTCCCACTAAAAATGACCCACCATCGATACCCCTCATCTTACTTCACCTGGGTGAAGATGCATGCAAAGTCCCCAAGCTGCTTTATAGAGCCTCAGCCTCCCACACTGCTTAAGAGCTAGATAGCCAGCCAGATCCAGTACTTCATATATTATATAAATATTAATGAAGGCTAATGATCTCATGATGAGCTTCAAATAATCTTACTATGCCATCAGAACGTCACTATATGTCCAAAAGTATGTGGACACCTGCTTATCCAACATTTCAGCAATGGTCTCCTTTCTGATCATCCATAATTCCTGAATGAGGATGTAATGGGAATGGATTTCCCCACATGGTTTAGGCAGCATGACCAAAAATGGCTGGAGAAAAAGCAGCCGAAGCGCTAGAACCACTGATCTTACATTAAGGACACTGCAGACTGAACTGTGAGAATGCTATGAGACTATGAGAATGCCAGAAGGCTCTCTGCTGGAACACAGCGGTAAAAACAAAGGATCTGAACTGGATTGGCCTTATAATAGTGTGTCCTGCATAGAGTGCCAGTACTAAATATTACCCAAGACCTTTATATATTTAGAATATACAGTAAGATTTTATTCATTCAGTAAGTGTCTGAATACTTTTGGACATATAGTGTGTGTATATATAAAGATATATATTATTTAATTAGTTTTGGATGGAGACGGAAGTATTAAAGGGCTCATATTTGACATTTTTGCTACAGTACATTCCCTCACTGTGTTCTGCTTTACAGCAGCTCTAATAGAACACACTATACGCTATATGGACAAAAGTATTGGGACACCTGCTCATTCATTCTTTAATCTGGAATCAAGGGTATTAAAAAAAGCTGATCCTGCTTTTGTTGGAGTAACTGCCTCTATTGTCCCGGGAAGAAATAGGCTTTCTACTAGATTCTGGAGGAGCACTGCTGTGAGGATTTGATTGCATTCGGCAGCAAAAGCATTAGTGAGATCCAGATCTCCCAAAAGAAAAATGTTTATCTCCTCCAGAGAGGGAGTACTTCTCTACAGGGACTAGATGAGGGGTGTTTGTGTGCATTTGCACATCTGTGTCAGCAATGGGTGCAACTTAGCTAATTGCACTTTTTTTAAGAAGGGGTGTCCACAAATATTTGGACATGTATGTATGTTTCAGTGATATGGGCCCTTTAATAATGCATTGTATTAAACGGCTGAACATTTTAGGCAGAGATTAGAGTGTTGGGGAAGGAGATGGGCACCAGGACGGCTCGAGTGGGAGTTTTCACCTCTATTAGTGTTTGTTTTTCTGTTACCTGCCTTTCTGTGTTTGTTTATTTATTTATTTAGCTATACCTTTGTTTGGGGTGTGTGTGTGTGTGTGTCTGTGTGTGTGTGTATGTGTGTCAGTGGTGGGTGATCAGCGCCAGATGAAGACTCATTGGTGGTACTTTGCACTGTACTCAAGGTTACCCGGAATACCTTGAGGGTCCTCCATGCCGTGATCTTCCACACACACTTCTCGTTTCAGCCCTGATCGATTAAGTAGAAGCATTCACGGTCATACCAATCCATGCCATACATGAACATACTTACACTGTAACAGCACTGACCTTACACTGTGTACAACTGTGTGTGTGGCTTCAGGACTCTCTTTAACATGCCCTCATCGACTTGACCTGGCCAGTTCATCTAAACGTCCGTACCTGTTCTCTATTCCAGAACTTTGTTAGATGAGCACTTTCCACTTCCATTGTTATTATTTAGGCAGGAAACTCTGTTTAAACCAGCCTAGAAATCACTGAAACCTTTAACAGACGTTGTGACGTTTAGAAGTTTTTATACAATCAGATTGCTGAAATAAGAACTCTGCAATCTTTCCGTCTTCGGCCGTTTGACCTTATTAAGTGTGTCATGCCAGTTATATCCACTGGGTGGCAGTGTCCTAAAAGGACACTTACGATACGTAGCTGATTGACTTTTTCATCTCTAAAAAATTTTTTTTAGCGAAACCAAAGTATTTTTAAATAATAATTAAATTATTATCATAATAATCTAATAATTTGAATATCCTACGAATAAACTAGGATTAGTGTAGCTACAGATGTTACCGCAGAAACTGCTTGATTACTTCGTTAGCTTTTCGTTTAGCGAGCTAAAGGCTGCACTGCTAGCAAAACAAAGAGAGTAAAAGCAGTTTTCATAGCCAGACAATTCAGATTTCCACAACATTTGTGTACATTTTATAAATTTCCCCAGAAATCCCATTGATTTGCTATTTAGCTCACTAAGGAGAGTGCGCTAATTGGGGGTGGGCGATATGGGGAAAATACTCGATCACCATATTTAAAGAAATGTTTACAGTGCATCAGTAGTGACGGATACTTAAAAAAATAAAAATAAATAAATAATAATAAAAAAAAGATATTCAGCTAGTCTCCTGTACGAGTACAGCGATTTATATCACACTACATGCGACACTACATCCAATTATGTTGCGATCCGTTTAAACTGGAATGTCCAAGTAGAAAAATTTACCTGGAACCCCCAGCCCCAGGTCGGATCTCCTACTCTAAATGTCAGGAGAACTTCGCCAAACCAAGAAAATCCAAAATCCAATATGGCCGCCCGGTATAACAGTAGTATAAGCAGTGGTGTTGGACAGTTTATCAGCTCTGCTCTCTATCGGAGTCCCATTAAATCTGTCATACACACAGTACTGTCCAAAAGTGCCATCTGTGGACGTTTTTCCATGATGTTTGGATGCGCAAAATTCAGCATAATGCTTTGTCATCCAGTGGTATCGCTGACGAGGCCAACGATGCTAACCTGGGACATAAAAAGTGGGACAAATTTTGGTAGAATTCGCCATAAAACACTGATAAACCAGTCCAACCTCAGAAATGTTTAGTGAACTGTTTATTTTAACTTTTAAAGACTGTATTTATTTATTTATTTATTTATTTATTTATTTATTTATTGGGGTTCACTGTCAATTCTGGCTCGTGGCGGCATTCCCAGCTCTTCGTTCCCAGACCTAAATGGTAAATGGAACGCAGCAATAAACCGGTCTAATTACACTGTAATGAAACAGTGCAGTTGATCATGTGATTATTATTATTTTATTTATTTATTTATTTATTTATTCTGTCTATTTACAATATCCTCCATATGCTCAGAAAAGTAAACTCTATCACAATACATTAAAATATCAGCACACTGCCCACCTCTAACCATAATCCCATTTCTAATAATTACTGTGAGTGGCCAGTTGATGAGGGAGGGCATGCGAGTCCTGAAACGGGGCGGGGGTTTGGTTTCAGTGTATGTTTATTATATAAACAGCTGATTACCGTATTAATGTAGTTAATAATCAGCCTCATGCTCATCATGAGCAATGACAAGGTCATTAAAACTAAATACACCCCTATGTATTGCCTTTTCCACCATGTCAGCAAACACACATGTAACAGCATTATACAAATAAAGTTGCCGATGTTTGTTTACATCATAAAAAACCTACTAACCGAATCTCAGTGGCCATGTATGAACCTGCATGAGCTCGAAATGGCTGCATATCCGCCCACTACAAAGAGCCGGTCAGTAGCGATTCATAATACAGGCCTGGCTCCTATACTGCATACAAAGGCTTTGAGGTGCAGGACTGTCCAGTCCTTCGCTGCCCTGCTTTCCATTCCCTCATCTCAGTCTCGGGGATGTTTATTTACACTCCTGAATAAAGGTTGGAGATCAGTGATGCACACTGCGGCTTGCATCATTTCACGAGAGTGTTGCTTGCAGTGCTGTGGGAGGTGGTCTTTCCTCCGATACTGAAGATGGTGTGTGTGACGATGTCTGGTGCGCTGGTGTGTTGCAGTTGCTGATCTGTCCTCCGGTGACGAGGTTCTTCTACGGACGCAGGGAACCCTTCCATAAGCTGTTGGTCCAGGGAGATTCGGCCGGCAGGTTGACCCTCTGGAGCATCCCGGACACTTCACCGCTGCAGCCGCTGTCTTCAGCTGCAGGTTTGCAACCACGGTCTACACAGCTCTCTATATTCACATACTGCAGGTTGCAGCTGTTTTTAATGAATCCTTGCAAACCAGACAGCTCTCAGAGAGTTCGTGACTGTTGTGGTGGAAATTCTCTAAATAAGCAGAAATCAGTAAAACCACAGGGTCACAATTAATGCTCCAAAGTAATATATTTATTAAAAGCTTTCGGCCGGGGAGAAGCTCCTGGCAAATACCCAGAGATCTCTGAAGGTTGACCAAGTTATGAAGGGTTATATATCTCCCCAATGGGGTGCCGTCACCTTCCATTGGTTACACCTAACTGTGATTTGAATAAACAAAAGGGCGTTAACATACATGCATAATTAATGAAGAGGAAGGAAGCTCAAATATGTTTTTTTAGAAGCCCCTCACACACCTGGAGATACCCAAATGAGTTGGTCTGCAACTTCGAGGTCACTTGGACAATAACTCACTGTGGTCAGCATAGGGAAAACAGATAAGGCCTTCACTCAGGACCGGAGGAGTAGCTAGTTTGTTCCACTCCGAGTGAAGGGGAGTAACTGATCTGTGGTCCCTTTCACATAGAGCAGTAAAAGTCAGTGATTAAGTGCCTAAGTCTATTAGTATGTTAGTCTGGATCTGATATACTAAGAGAACGAAGCTAATGGAATACATATGGTATATCTGAGAGATAACAATCATCTGACTATGTGCTACTATGATCTGGAAGCCACACTGTGCCCCTGTAACTCATTTAAATGATGGGGCAGTGGTGGCTCAGCGGTTAGAGCGCCGGGATATCGATAGGTTGTGGGTTGTGGGTTCGATTCCCGGGCTCGGCAAGCTAGTAATTCACTAGTGTGTGTGTGTGTGTGTGTGTGTGTGTGTGTGTGTGTTCACTACCACAGATGGGTTAAATGCAGAGGACACAACCCTCAACCCTTCATTTTTGAGTTAATTTGACTTAATCAGCTTAAGTGATCTGAAATTTCGATAGTATTTACGATAACTTACACTACAGATATTTAATTACATAAGTAAGATCTTGAGATCCTCCACGCTGTGCTGTGCCGTGTTCAACTCCATCAGCAGCAGCAGCAGCAGCAGCAGCTCACCTGATTTACCATCATTAAGCCCTGATTTACCACCAAACCAGGTGTTGGTCTAAGGAGAACTCTAAATAATACTAGACTCCATGAGAGAGGAGAAGTTTGGAGATGTTCTAATGATGAACACAGTGATGGAGAACCACCACCACTTTCTGTAGGAGTGTTATTATTAGTGATTAATTTAATATCAGTGTTTTATGTATGAAATATACACACACACACACAGTTATTAATATAATATATTTACTGAGAAAATAAACAGGTACTGCCCGGATAAGGAACAGCACATTCTTCTAGAGCAGATCGAGCAGCAGTAGAAGACACCTTTTTGCAACTGGATTAAATGTGGCTATGAGTTGGGCTTTCTATGCTAAGCCTTAAGGGCCTTAATTACACCACAACAGAATTGAACTGGCTGTGCCTTTAGCACTGTATGCCTGTTTGGTGAACAGTGCCTCCCTCTGCTGGTCAGTTTGAGTACTACAGCTAAAAGCAGAGTTTCGTCCCTCTAGTGGTTGCTTAGGGTGCTGCTAGATAGAGGCAGCTTTTCATCAGGTTTGCTTATCCAGTTACATAAAACTGACTCGTGGATTAGGTGTACTGTTCTAAAATCTTAAATATTAAATATTTCATGTGCAAAGATCAGTATTTGTACCTAGACAGTAAATATTAAAGGTCATTTGAGATGTTCTTCTCACCTTTCTGTGACCATCAAGAAGGTATTATTTGATAAATATTGTACTGCTGTTATTTATTTAGTAGGGTTCAAGGTTTTTTTTAACCCCCCTATCCGACCCGAGCCTCTTAATGGGGGCAATGGTGAGCTCTGGGTTGTGGGTTCGATACCCGGGCTCGGCAAGCGGCCACTGTTGGGCCCTTGGGCTCACTGCCCTTAGTTTGTGTGTGTGTGTGTGTGTGTGTGTGTGTGTGTGTGTGTGTGTGTGTGTGTGTGTGTGTGTGTGTGTGTGTGTGTGTGTGTGTTTACTAGTACAGATGGGTCAAATGCAGAGGACACATTTCGCTGTACATAGTACAGTAACCGATCGTGCACCTTTACCCTAATCCGACTATCGTCCGAATCCGATCCAATCTTAGTGTTCCTGTAAATAACCCCACGCTAGTAAACAGCAGTAAAATCACTGTTTAGCACCAGTTTCTGTAATCAGACTAAGTTCTAATCTGATCTACTTTGTTTGGAGCAACCTTTTAATCAGCTGTTTTAAACTGTGTAGTGTTTAATATCTTACAGTCCAATCTGACCGACCCACCTGACCATTCAGCTCCCAGCTCCTTTACAAGCTCTGCAGTCTGATTACCGAGTGTGCGTTAGCATTAGCATTAGCCTCCTCCTTGGTTCTGAATGTGCTTTTCAGAGCTCGTTTAGAACCACAGAAAGGGGCGTGGTTCTCTCGCTGGTTGAACAGAGCATTTCCACCACAGTCTGGTTTCTAACCAGGTGGAATTCGGGGGTGAAGACGGGATGGGACGAACGTTAGATCTTCTTAAATGGCCCCCGATCCCAAGTCTGGACATCCCTACTGTTCAGTGATTTCTGGATTATTGTCTTAGTATTTGATTGGGACTTTTCACATACTAGGCATTGTGGATTTATTTTATAATATAATTTAATTATATATATATAATATAAAAATGTAATATAATGTATAATATTTTATGATTTTTTTTATTTGTTTTATATATATAATATGCTTTTTTTTATCATAGCATTTTTCCCTAACATCTATTCATCATTCTGGACACGTCCTTTTTAAAAATGATTTACTAATTATTTGAAACCAGCGAAGAAGTACTAGCATCACATTTAAGATCACTTTATACTTTTAACTGCAGCAGAATTGTGTTTTTTTAATATTGAAAACAGTGATTCCAAACTTTCGAACAATAGTATGTATGTATGTATGTATATATCTGCTTTCTCTCCCTGCTACAGAGCTGCAGGTCTCCTCCACCATCAGCCTGCAGGAGGCGTTTGATAAGCTGACCCCACTGCCCGCAGGCATCATCGACCAGCTGAGCGTCCTGCCAGGGTCGGAGGAGCCCATCAAGGTCACAGCGAGTGTGTACATCCCCTCCCAGGGCCGGCTGGTGTGTGGGAGGGAAGATGGCAGCATCATTCTGGTGCCTGCCACGCAGACCGCCATCGTTCAGCTCCTGCAGGGGGAGCACATGCTGAGAAGAGGTGAGCCTCATTCAGTAAACCCCTCTTACATACAGCAGACTGTCCATTACCACAGACCACGGTATCATGGGCAATCCCGTCATATGAAGTTTATATCAAGCGATAGTACGACCTGCTCTGCTGCCTGGATTCCTTTGGCCTGGACACCCAGTGTTTAAACATACACTATAGGACAAAAGTATTGAGACACCCACTCATTAATTCTTTGTTCTGAAATCAAGGGAATTAACTGTCTCTACTATCCAGGGAAGAAGACTTTCTACTAGGGATGCACCGATCCGATACTAGGATCGGATATCAGCCCTCATACTAACAAAATGAGGATCGGGTATCTAATTAGTCTGATCCAAAGGACCGATCCATTCACGGAACCCGATTCTCACGCTGCTGGTATTCTAGGCTCATAACCCAGGATCAGAGTGGCCTACAGACATCATACACACATCATAGCAAACAGCAAGACCCCTCTGTCTCACCAGCATGGTGCCCTCGACTTTGTCATCCAGCAAGTAATCCAGCTCGTCTTCCATATAAGGAGATCTGCAGCTGATCTGGTGCTAATATTGTCTGATTTTGGCTGAAATCAGACTCTACCAGACGTTTGTTGTAGGCTCAGTATCATGTTATTCATTTGAGGATCTCCCCCCTCTCTGTCTCTCTCCAGGCTGGCCTCCCCACCGTACTCTGAGGGGTCACAGGAATAAGGTGACCTGTCTGCTGTACCCTCACCAGGTCTCCCCGCGCTATGACCAGCGCTCCCTGGTGTCCGGTGGTGTGGATTTCTCGGTGATCGTGTGGGACATTTTCACTGGAGAGATGAAGCACATCTTCTGCGTGCACGGAGGAGAGATCACCCAGCTTCTGGTCCCTCCGGAGAACTGCAGCGTGAGTCCACCTCTACACCCTGAGCTAGGAGTGGCTGTGTGGTGTAATGCTACTGTGTAGATGAGTGGGTAATGAAGTCCTCCGTTAGAACCTGGTTACGTATGTGTGATGAATGAGTGCTGGAAGAGGGGGATGGAAATGTCGAGTTAGGAGATAAAAAAAAAAAATAAAAAGACAAATTTGATACATTTTGTAAAAATGTAAAAAAAAATTAAAATGAATTAATCAGTAATTAATGTAAATAAACTCTTGGAGCCACAGTAAGTAAGTAATAGAAGTAATAGAAATAAATAAAGCCGAATTGAAAGAAATAAAGTTAAAAAAGAAAATTAAAATGAGTAAAGTAAATTTTAAAAATAAAAAATAAAGCTTTAGTAATCTAAAATTCAGATAATGCATTGAGCTGTGGAGCAGTGGAAGAACTGTGTGTCCATCCAGTACTTTTTTTTTTTTTTAGAGGAGTTGAGGAGTTGAGGAGGAGGAGGAGGATGATGAGGTGGGGTGGTGATCATTTATCCAACATCCTGACCTTACTAACTTCAGCTCTGGTCACTAAATGCAATCAAATCCTCACAGCAATGCTCTACTCCAAAATCTAGTAGTAAGCCTTCTTCCCTGGACAGTAGAGACAGTTACTCCAACAAAAGCACTTCTTTGATTTTGGAACAAGTGATGAATAAGCAAGTGTCCCAATACTTTTGTCAATTTAGTGCATAGATAAAATACATTTGCTAACATTGCTGCCACTTGCACATTGTAATATAAATGATAATAAAACATAATAATAGTGTAATAAAACCTAAAATTTAAGCTTATTAATGTAGTTAATATCAGATGATTTTAATACAGATTGGGTAACGTGAGCGTTTGTTTGTCTGCAGGGAAGAGGTGCCGAACCCAGAGCCGGGTTTCTTAGTGGCTGTTTGAGATGCACAAAATGTTCGTACTGAATCTGAAAATGATCCCCTGATTTTCTAACAAAGATTTTAATCCGTCCCAGTGTAGAGTCGACTAAACCGGCTGACGGGCCAGGCATGAGCGTCCATCCCAGTGGAAATTTGTGTACTGCATTAACACACACTGCGCACACTTAACGACCCAGTACAGCCGGTCTGTGATTTACTGCAGGTCAATACTGTTGCTTAAGCAACAATGCTTTTAATTGATGCCACAGAGTGCTTCCGAATCTATAACTTCCTGTGTGTGTGTGTGTGTGTGTGTGTGTGTGTGTGTGTGTGTGTGTGTGTGTGTGTTTGTGTGTGTGTGTGTGTTTTACTCATGAGGACCAAAGGAGCGGTTCCTCACAAAGCAGTTACTGTATGGACGCAGTGCTTTTAAGTGGTTATGGGTAGGTTTATGAGTTAGTAGTTCTCCAGATAGTGCATTTGTGTGTTTGCCGTTTTACTAACACTATAAAAGGCTGTGCAGTATCTGCTGTAGATAACTCAGCCGGTGAACAGTAGGAAGTGTCATTAGAATTTTGGGAATATGTACTACTGTTAAAACTTTAATAATCTAAAATAATATTATTTATATAGTGGTATGTAAGTAAAAAAACAGAAAATGGCCTGTTAATAAATCAGTAATTAATGAAGAAAACTTGGAGCCTCAGTAAGTAATTAAGTGTATTATTAAACAGTTGTCTACTCTCCATCATAAAAACAGGTACATGTGTGTTCCTGTCCAAAAGTATGTAGACTCCAGAGTTTCTCAAAGGGTATTATCATATATATATATATATATATATATATATATATATATATATATATATATATATATATAATTCCTATACTGCTGTAACAGCCTCTACTCCTCTGGGAAGTGTTAGTAGTTCTCCAGATTCTCCACATTTGTGTCTTTGGCCGTTTTACTAACTCATAAACTTACCTATAACCACTTGCTTACTGAGGCTCCAAGTGTTCTTCATTAATTTTTTTAACTTACATACCACTGTATAAATAATATTATTTTAGATTGTTAAAGTTTTAACAGTAGTACATATTCCCAAAATTTTAATTTTAATTTTGGGGGCTGAGTTATATATGTACTACTGTTAAAGTTCAGTCAGATTAAACCAGTTTGATTTTAGAAGTATAGAATAACTTTTATCTGCTCGCTCTGACTAACTTTACATTTCAGATGATTAGAAGGCCAACTGGACTCTGTAAATAAAAACTACATAACACTTTATTTTGAATTAATATTACAAATAATATTACAGATCTCATTCATAATAATAATAATAATGTTAATCAGCAAGTCTAATTTTAGTTATTATATTGTCATTATTATAATTTCTTAAAATAATGGGTAAAATTGTGAGTTTTTGGGTTTGTTTATATAGAAAAATATTAATATTGTGATTTTAAACATTTGAACAATCAAATCAGTAGATCAACCTTTTATTTTCGCTCGGAAATACTGTGTGTGTGTGTGTGTGTGTGTGTGTGTGTGTGTGTGTGTGTGTGTGTGTGTGTGTGTGATCCTTATTTTGAAACGGTGATTGGAAGAAAAACAAATATTACTTAATCAAGCTAAATTAAAATCAACAGAGTTTAATACACACATTAAAATAAAGAATAGAACAGTCAGAATAATGGCAGATTAAGAGAATGTAAAATAAATCAATTAGGTTTTAATTAATAACATTAAACAACAACAAAACAACAGATTTAGAGAAATAAGTAAAGTTTGGAGATTAAAACCTAAAAAAAGAAAAGTTAATTTCAAAAATAAAAATGGACTTTAATAATCTAAATATATATTATTTATATAGTGGTATGTAAGTAATGGAAAATGTGCTCGTTAATAAATCCATAATTAATTAAGAACACTCGGTAAGTAAGTAATTAAGTGTATTATTAAACAGTTGTCTACTCTCCGTCATAAAAACAGGTACATGTGTGTTCCTGTCCAAAAGTATATAGACTCCAGAGTTTCTCAAAGGGCATTATCAGGGTGTGCGTGTGCGTGTGTGTGTGCGTATATATATATATATATATATATATATATATATATATATATATATATATATATATATATATAAAATATATAAAATATATATATATGTGTATGT
>NC_132895.1:2772407-2779907 GCF_030463535.1 Salminus brasiliensis | reverse complement strand
TCGCTGTTTCTTAAGGTATTAAAAGAGTTTCTCCTGCTTTTGTTAGAGTATCTGTCTCTACTGTCCAGGAAAGAAGGCAGGCTTTCTCCTAGATTTTGAAGGAGCATTGCTGTGAGGATTTGATTGAAGTCAGGATGTTGCGTCCTCAACTCCCCAACTCATCCTAAAAGTACTGGATGGAGCTCCACCACCACCACCATCATCATTCCAGAGAGTACAGTTCCGCCACTGCTCCACAGCTCAATGCTGGAAAGATGTGCACCTCTAGTAACCCACACCCAGCTATAGGCTAGTGCCAGTAGGCTCATGTGTGGTCTCATATGTCTCACAATCCCCATCAGCAATGGGTGCAATTTAAAGTAGCTGAATGCATGAACATCTTGCATATGGGGCTGGTATATCTGAACGACCCGAGTGTGTGAAGCTTGGGGGTGAGCTGTATTTAAGGTGCAGTGCATGTGTCTCTGGAGGACGCTGGGCTATTAGGGATTGATTCCTATTGCTTTCTGTTGCTCCTTTATTTTTATGTCCCTCTCCCTTTGTCTCTCTCTCTCTCTCTCTTAACGTTCTCCTCAGACTGCCTCAGCAGCATCTTTCCCCTTTACTACCCTTTATGACACCGGTGTTAAGTCGCGATCCCTCCCTCCCTCTCTCTCTCTCGCGCGCACACTCTCACTCGCACGCCCTCTCGCCTTCCTGTTCAATAATAGATGTGTGTTTGTGTTTGGCTGTGTGCAGCAGCTTGCCTGTGTCGAGCCTCTTAAAACGGTGCTGAAATTTTAATCATGTGTGTGTCTCGGTAGAGGAGAGCAGTGGGATGCACTTACTAAATCTCTCTTTAAATTCCCCCAGCAACTCCACACACACACACACACACACACACACACACACACACACACACACACACTCTATAGCTGCTTTGGACACATTAGTGGACTTGATGCTTCCTCTGAAAGCTGCTTTTTATAGGACCTGGGTTGAGCAGGAAGGGATATAGAACTAATATATACACACACACACACACACACACACACACACACACACACACACACTCGCCTTAAAGTCATTTGCTGTCTCTTGATGCTGCATTTATGTGCTGGTGATTGGGGAGGAGGGGTGCCTAGAAGCAGAACCTGAGTAATTAATGATGCTATGGCATCACGTAGGACTGTGTGATGTGATGGTATTAAGTGTGTGTGTGTGTGTGTGTGTGTGTGTGTGTGTGTGTGTGTGTGTGTTTTCTCGTTTTCTTGTGACGTCGGGAGCATTTGCGTACTTTTAGAAGCATAGCTTAATTCCAGATGCTCATATTAAAAGAATAATTTGGCAAATAATCAAATCAGCCTGATTGATCACTGAGCCCAGATACAGTTGATCGATCAGGACGTGTTCAGTAGACATGTATTCTTCTTCAGAGATCATAGATGAGCACCATCTCCTTGTTTCGTTACCAAGAGCATAATTAATCCTGTTTAGATTGATGTAGTACAGCAAATGTATTGACAAAAGTATTGGGACACCTGCTTATTTATCCATGGTTTCTTCTGAAATTAAGGCTATTAAAAAGAGCTGATCCTGCTTTTGTTGGAGTAACTGTTTCCACTGTCCAGAGAACAGGGCATTCTACTATACTTTGGAGGAGAAGCATTGCTGTGAGGATTTGATGGATTGCATTCAGCAACAAAAGCGTCACTACCCCCACCTCATCATCCCAGACTCCCGAACTCACAGCAGCACCACCACCATCATTCCAGAGAACGCAGCTCCTCCACTGCTCCACAGCTCAATGCTGGTTAGAGGGGTATAGCATCCCCACCCCCTCACCCCCCTCACCCCCCCCAAAGCCTGGCATTAGGCAGCATGGTGCCAACAGGTTCATGTTGATCTGCTCCAGAGAGTCCCATTCTATTACAGAGACTAGACAAGCTGTGTGTGTGCATTTGCACATAGTTTCATATTGTATATCATGCCTTTAGGCATCATAGGAAATACTCCACGCTCAAAATCAGTGAGATCATATTTTTTTGGTGATGATGGTTGATCAAAACCTGAAGCTGCTGGGCTGTATCTGCATGAGTTCATGCATTTCATGATTTATTATTGATGATTATTAATGAGGTGTTCCTTATATTTTTGGATTAGTGTGAAGTAAGTTCATAAATAAATAAATAAAACATTTTTGAAACCAGTCCTGGTTAATTCCCCCTTATTTCGGATGAACATGTTGGATGAGAAGTGCTCCTCAGCTTCCAGGTCCCGAGCTAAGTCCACACGAGCAGACGGACAGGACAGGAAGCGCAGCCTTCTTTTCCCCGCGGCTGGTCTTTACTGTTCAGCCGGCCGCTCCTGGGTGGAACTCCAGGCTGCGGAAGAGCAACTCCGGTCTGCAGAGATTGCGGCTCACCTGAGTGTGAAATGACCTGATTGCACCGAGACAGAAACACTCAGCAGAAAGAGTGAGATAGAGAGAGGCTTCTGTAGCAAGGCTTTGACTGGGAGAGAGAGAGAGAGCGAGCGAGCGAGCGAAGGGAAGAGAGAGAGAGGGGGGGGGTGAAATGGAGGGAGAGTGAATTAGAGGAAGAAGGTAGAGAGGGAGTGAGAGGACTGCAGCTTGGTAAATGAGATCGTTCCTTAAGCACTGACGACACTGTCCGAATACTTGTGGACACCCCTTTTAATGAATGCGTTCCGCAACTTTAAGATCAACAGGATGACCCTATTGGCACCATGCATGCTGCCTAATGCCAGGCGTGGGCTAGTAGAGGGGGATAATAAAGCCCCCCAGCATTGAGGAGCTGTGGAGCAGTGGAAGAACTGTGTTCTCTGGAGTGATGGATGGTGAAGGAGCTCCATCCAGTACTTTTAGGATAAGTTGGGTTGTGGAGTTGGGGATGATCTGTCATCCAACATCCTGACCTCACTAACCCTCTTGATGCTAAATGCAATCAAATCCTCACAGCAATGCTCCAAATGCTCCAAAATCTAGTAGAAAACCTTCTTCTCTGCACAGTAGAGACAATTACTCCAACAGAAGCAGGATCAGCTCTTTTTAATGGCCTTGATTTCAGACGAAACCCTGAACGAGCAGGTGTCCCAATACTTTTGTCCTAATAGCGTAGGCTTGTGTAAGACGTAGCCCGTAGCTCCTGCACCTTCAGTGTTCCTTCTTTAATGGACGCAGTCAAGAAGATGGCAGGGAACTGTGGATGGAACTGTGTGAGGGGACGCGAGAGAGGAGCAGGAGCAGTGGTTTGATGAATGGAGAAGAAAAGAGAGGATGGACGGTTTAAGGGGCGGGGGTGTGGGGGGTGTGGGGGGGGACCTTGGAATTGCTCTCCTCTGGCTGCTCAATTCTGAGTCCATTTTGGAAAGTGGCACTTTGCAGCCCCTGTTGAGCGCTGCCCCAACATCTCTCCAGCTCCAGCTTCTTTCCTGTGGGAGAACAAGGGAGAAGAGGGAGAAATGGGTCCTATACACATGACCTGCAGCATTAAAGGGAGAACGGACGGATGGATGTATGGATGGATGGAGAAGTGGGTGGATAGGTGGGTGGGTGGATGGAGGGAGAAGGTGCCAGTTACTTAGCTCAGTTGAACCCAAACGAAGTGCACAGCTAAGCTAAGCTAGTAATCGGATTGTCTGATTCAGAACACAGGGCATTTAGCTCTATACAGTATATGGACAAAAGTATTCGGACACCTGCTCGTTCATTGTTTGTTTTTGGTTTTTTTCTGAACTCAAGGCTGTTAAAAACAGTTTCTCCTGCTTTGCTTTGTTGGAGTAACTGTCGCTAAGGTCCAGATTTTAGAGGAGCATTGCTGAGAGGATTTGATTGCATACACACTGCTCTTCCACTGCTCCACAGCTCAATGTTGGGGGGCTTTATACCCCTCTACTAGCCCACGCTAGCATGGTGCCAATAGGGTCAGGATGTTGATCTGCTCCAGATTGATAGTCCTATTCTATTGACATGGTCTTTACCTGGCCTTTTCTTTGTTTTCAGCCAGGACACTTCTGTGGTGTATAAAGTTGTATTCAGTGCTGGTTGAGTTAGAGAGTGGGTGTCCTTTGCGTCCCCCCACCCCCCGTTGTTCCCCCCTGTCCTATTGAGAGAAATGTCCTAATAGAGCAGAGCGGGTCTATGGTGAAGAGCAGGACCAGGCCGCCTGTGATCAATACACTGATATAATATATGTTATTATTGTGGATGGGCCCCTTTGGATAAAACTTAATGGGTTTTGATGCTTATGGATTTTTATGCTTAAAATCATTGAGGAATCTTTCAGCCGACAGAGGATGTGAAACAGGCATCAGTTAGAGTAAACAGCGCGTTGGAGGGCCTGTTATTTTCACCGCTGCGTTCCTGTAAACAGCCGCTCGCCTTTAGCTTTACCTTCAGCTTCTGCGCTGCTTTTACTTATTCATCTTCTCTTGTTTTACTTTGTTCTTTCTCAGGAGCGCTGGACCGCTGTGTGATGGGCATAACGGCAGTGGAGATCCTGAACGCGTGTGACGAGGCCGTCCCGGCGGCGGTGGACGCTCTGAACCACCCTGCGGTGAACCTGAAGCAGGCCATGACCCGCCGCAGCCTGGCGGCGCTGAAGAACATGGCCCAGCACAAGCTGCAGACCCTCGCCACCAACCTGCTCGCTGCAGACAACGCAGACAAGGTGAGGGAGTTACTGCTCTCCTTCCCGCAACACCGGTTATTAACCCTTCTGCAGGGTCCCGCGGCCCCACCAGTGGGCTTGGAACCCACTCATTATAATGCACAGATCTGATATTCAGAACACATCATTGGTCTTTGATGTTCCTGGGCTGCTAAACCTGTACCGCAAAGGCTAGAATTAAACGGTTCTCAGTAGTTTATTGGTTATGGCTCCAGGTCTGGTCCCTGGTCTGTTTTTTTTTCAATTATTATTATTATTTATTTATTTATTTTAATTATTATTATTTTTTATATAAAAGTAAAGGTCGCGACCCATCTATTAGTGACCGCAAACACAGCTGCATCGACAAGGCTGATGTTTTGGAATTTTTATTCACTTTATATATATATATACATAAACTACATAACCCAGGTGGTTTTGAGTGGTGTTGGGTGGTCTTGCCAAATGTTTGTGGACACCCCTTCTTATAAATGCATTCAGCTGCTTTGTATGTACGTTGCACCAGTTGCTAACACAGACTACAGACACGGACAGAGCTGCCAATAGAATAGGACTCCCTGGAGTGGGTAAACCAAACATGAGCCTATTGGCACCATGCTGCCTAATGCCAGGCGTGGGCTAGTAGAGGGGTATAAAGCCCCCCAGCATTGAGCTGTGGAGCAGTGGAAGAACTGTGCTCTCTGGAATGATGGATGGTGGAGCTCCATCTAATATTTTGGGCATAGTGTGGCATGATGATGATCATCAAACATTAATGCAATCAAATCCTCACAGCAGTGCTATTCTATTCCAAAATGCAGTTACTCCAACAAAAGCTGGAGAAACTCTTTTTTTTTTTTTTGTTGTTTTTTTTGTTGTTTTTTTTAATACAGTGACTGAGCAGGTGTCCCAATACTTTTGTCCTTTTGATTTTATCAGTATGTTTTTCTTCAAGCTGGAGCAAACAGCACTCTCTGACCACCACTGTTTTAACAAATGATGGTCTGCGTTTCTTTCTCCTCTAAATAAATAACCGAGACGCGTGAAATGATAGCGTTCTGCATCAGGAGCCGTCGGAGCACAATTCCATCCTGACTCCCCGGTGGGTTTTCTGATCGTCACTGTCTCGCCCGCCGGTGGTCAAATGGCAAAGCAGAGAATAGAAGAGTGTGTGTGTGTGTGCAGCTCGGTCCTTGCTCTAATGCCCTATCATTCCCTCTGACAATATAATACTGCAGTGGTGATTCTGGTGCTCGTCTCTCAGGGCTAAAGCTGCCATTACTCCCCCCGCGCCGCCCCACCGCCGGGCCAACAGCGGCCAGCCCACAGCCAGCCAGCCTAATGATACATAATCACCATCAAACGCTCCGCAATCACACCTCCCGCCCTCCACCTCCATCTCTCCGTGTCTCTCGCTATCCCCCTACTCTCTGTCTTTGTCCGTCTCTGTCTCTCAGCTCAATTGTTTTTCAATCCGCGAGCTCCACCGCCGTGACCGCGCTTAGTTACAGTGCAGCCTGGACATCGTTAAAACAGCCAGAAAGATTCAGCAGATAATCGAAGACCAGAAATAAGAGGCTTTTAGAGAGATGATGATGATGATGATGATGGAGTCAGAGTTACACTAGATGTCCAAATGTTTGTGGACACCCTTTCTAATGAATGCTTTAATCTACTTTAAGTTGCACCCATTGTTGACACAGATGTGGACATGCATACACACACACACACACACACACACACAGATGAATAGGACCTTATAGGAACCTATCAGCACCATTCTGCCTAATGCCAGGCGTGGGCTAGTAGAGGGGCTTAAAGCCCCCCAGCATTGAGCTGCTGTGGAGCAGTGGAAGAACTGTGTGTTTTCTGGAATGATGGTGGTGGAGCTCCATCCAATACTTTTGGGATGAGTTGGAGATGAGGTGGGGTGGTGGTGATCATCATCCAACATCCGGAACTCACCAGCGCTCGCTTCTGTTGCTGAATGCAATCAAATCCTCACAGCAAAGCCCCTCCTCCAACATCTAGTAGAAAGCCTGCCTTCTTCCCTGGACAGTAGAGACAGTTACTCCAACAAAAGCAGGAGAAACTCTTGTTAAAATCATTGATTTCAGAAGTGTCCCAATACTTTTGTCAACAGTTTAAAAGCACTTGGTGAGAAACTAGGGTCAAAGATCACCACCAACAAAGTTCGGGCTGGTAAAGTGTAGCGCAGAACGCCACTTCCCTGCACACTACAGACTAGGGTTCGAGTCCCTGGCCAGATAAGTACGCTCCACCACCCCAGACTCCGAACACCACCGTAACCTGCCCCCCTGTAAATCTGCTCACTGGACACTGTTCTATTGGCTTGTTGTCTTCCTGCAGTAACTCTAAGTGATCTCTAGAGGGCAGTATGGCTCCACGATCACACCCTGTTAATCGCACCAGTCACACTTTTGTGTGTGTGTGTGTGTGTGTGTGTGTGTGTGCTGGGGGGTGCAATTAGGTGATGCCTGTCAGCTCTGCACAATTCACATTCTCAAGGCCTGATCTACACACACACACACACACACACACACACATACAGGCGGACCTGTAAACCTGGCCCAGCTGTGGTGGTGTGTGTCGGGGATGACATGCTGCTTCCTTTGTGTGTCTCAGCGAGCCTCGGACCCTTTCTGTCACTGGACCAGGTGTCCGGGCTTATGGGCAGGTGGGCTGTCAGCACTGTTTCTGATTCAGCTTTAAAGCTGAAGCCCCTTCACTCAGATTTTCAGCCCGGTCATCTCTCACCATTCAGCTTCTCCACACTCTCTCACTTTTACCTTCAGGTTTGACTGGATGGAGGAATGAGGTCCAGCCATTT
>NC_132895.1:2757407-2767407 GCF_030463535.1 Salminus brasiliensis | reverse complement strand
TACTCCAGCTTCAGTGTCCAGTGCTGGTGAGCCTGTTCTGAGCCCCTGCAGCCTCAGCTTTCTGTTCTTGGCTGAACTCAGTAGCTCGGTAGCTCGGTATCCTCCTCAAGGTTGGAGGTGGTGGTGGAGGTGGTGGTGGTGTTCATTCTGAGCTGCTTTTCTGCTCTCCATAGTTGTACAGAGTGGTTATCTGAGCTACTGTAGCCTTTCTGTCAGCTCCAACCAGTCTGACCATTCTCTGCTGACCATCTCTTATTATCGAGAGCTGCAGAACCGCCGCTCACTGGATGCTTTTCTTTATTCCACCATTCTGAGGAACTCTAGAGACTGTTGGGCTGACGGATGGCAGACCATCAGCTGATGTAGAAAGTGTCCAGAAGTGTCCGGACACCTCTTCTAACGAGTGATTTCGGCTGCAGGTGCATGCACAGCTTGTAAAAACTCCATAGAAAAGCACTGCCCAGTGCTGAGCTTGGGCTAGAGGGGTAGGGTGGGCTGTGGAGCAGTAGAACGGTGTTCTCTGGAGCTCCATCCAATGCTTTTGGGATGCGTTGGCGTGGCAGAACCAATCATCCGACATCAGAACCTGACTTCACTGATGCTCTTCTGTGGCTACATGCAATCAAACCCAAATTCACAGAGATCCCAATCATGTGAGCATCAGCTGAAGCTGCCGACCTGTATCTGCATGGTCTAATAAATAGCTCAGGTGATGTCTGTTAGCGTGGCGCTTGGACAAACATGGCATTTCTAAATAAATATATATATATATATATATATATATATATATATATATATATATATATATATATATATATATATATATATATATAATTCACTGGCTGCTCCTCTCGTCTGCTGTGCGTCAGAAATGGCCGCAGTGCTCATGAGCATCCTCCCATGTACTTAAAATGGAGAGCAGGTGCTTCAGCCATTGAATTAACATTGAATAGCAATTAGCAAGGCAGCAATTTAATACCGTCCCGGGTTTAAAAACGAGATGAGGCGGAATGAATGCTTAAGGGGGTAATGAGCATTAGAGATTATTACGTAGACCGTGGAGTAAATGGATTAGCATGCACGGAGGAGAACTTTTGACTAATGTCTTCAGAGGAGTCGCCGAGACTTTCTGCCTAGTGACATGAGCGGCTGGAGAACGCCTCGTCCGAGCTGTGCGTACAGCGTGTTCAGATTATTAGGGTGTGTTGTCCGTTACTTGCCCCTGGAACGAGGTATAGGTTTGCCTGGCAGTCTGAAAGGACACCTGTATTGGTCACTGGGTTATGGTAAAATGTCCAGAAGTATCCGGACACCCCTTTCGAATGAGTGATTTCGGCTACAGGTGTGCTGCTGAGCTTCATAGAAAAGCACTGCCTGCCCTCTCTGATGCTCTCGAGTGGCTGAGTGCAGTCAAATCCCGCACAGCAATGTTCCAACAGCTAGTGTATTGCAGCAAAATGGGACAAACTCCGTTAATAGCTATTAATAGCCCTGATTTCCTGAGAAGCTCTAGAGGATGCCACAGGTGCCGCAGGTGTCCACATACTTTTGCACAGTTGGTGTATTTACAGCTGCAGTAACGCGTTGTTCCCCGTCTGCTTTCTCTTTATAGGGTAACTTGCCCAAGTACTCCCACAATGCACTGGTGGTCCAGGCGATGAAGACAAACCTGACTGATCCGGACATGCACGTGCTGTTCTTTGACGTGGAGGCCGTCATCATTCAGCTGCTGACTGAGGAGGCGCAGAGGCCTAACCCCACCCTCGTGTCTCCGGAAACGCTGCAGAAGGCCCCAGGAGGAGTGGACAAGGGCGGCTCCTTCCTGGCCAATAAGATCTTTAAACAGGTCAGTATCCAGGCAGACGGGTTAATCATCAGATGAAATAATAATGAAAATAATTGATTGATAAAAAATTGACTGATTTATTCACAACTTGGGCTGTTTCGGTTTAAAATGTAAAAATTCATAAATTTAGTTAGTTCATTAATTTAATTTTCAGTTAATCAGAGAGTTAATCATATTAAAGTACAGTATCGTTAAGAAAATCTGGGCTTCATAGTGTCCCAATCTAACACTCTAGCCTCAAGCTAATATGCGAGCCCCAAGCTAAACACAGTAGCCACAAGAGGACATGATGATGATGATGATGATGATAATGATGATATCAGCACCAATACCAACACCTTTTATCTTTTATAACATTTATTGATCAATACTTTTTTACCTATCCGCGGTTTGCAGAATGATCAAGAAGTACCATGTAAGGCTGGTGTGTCATTTAGATTTTTGAAGCTGTTTATAGGTTCAGGGACGCTCAGATCCACTAGTTAGGTGTTGTATTCCAATGCAATTTCCTGCTGGAGGACCATCAAAGTACCCAGCCCTATTCCCAGCGCAGTGTAGTAATCAGTGTGCTGTTTATATCGTTTTACTGATTGATCCAGAATCTTTCGGACCCTCCGTTTAGTGCACACCGCTCCAGCGCTCACCTGAATCAGATTGCATTAGAAGTGGCCCTGTTCTCTGTGAATCTGCCCGCTCGGCAAGACTGTGTGTAGGTACGGAGTGTAGTTAAGACCAGAGTTTATCCAGCCTACCAAATCACATGCAAGCCAAGCACACCAGTGCAGGCTTAACACCAGTGCAGGCTTAACACCAGTGCAGGCTTAACACCAGTGCAGGCTTAACACCAGTGATGTTAACCTTGGTAAGCTTAAATTCGTGATTGATCACACATGCCCGGAGTGGTGGGCAGCCATCACCACAGCACCTATAAGTCACTTGCCAGCTCTAGTTATGTTTATGTATGTATGCATGTTTTTTTGTTTGTTTGTTTGTTTTTTAAAGCCCCTACCTAGAGATGGCACATTACTGGCCATTACTGCACATCAGCTTATTTTGAGATCAACTTTTTACTTATTTATTTATTTTTCGTTTATTTTAATTTAATTAATTTTTTATTTAGTTGAATTGATTTTTATTTAATTGTATTTAATTTTATTTATTTTTATTTAATTGTATTTTATTTTATTTGTGACAAGGTCGTAGGGTTCGATAACCAGGCTTGACAAACAGCTGCCGCTGTTGGGCTTCTAAGCAGAGCCCTTAACCCTCTCTGGCTGCCCACCACTCCGGGCATGTGTGCTCATTGTCACAGTGGGTGTTTGCTCACAAAGATGTGTGTGTGTGTGTGTGTGTGTGTGTATGTGTGTTCACTGCACGGATTGGCTGAAGTCAGAGCCAGTGTCCAATGCAAATGGTGAAATTGGATGTCCTGTCTTGTCCTGCACATTCGGACTGATGTTAGATATAGGCCTCACTAAAAAGACTATATAAACACCCCAGATCTGGGCCACTTTTATCTGCATGAGGAACCTCATGCTCAAGCTGCTCAGACACTCGACTGCCCCACAGAGGGAAGCACACAGCTGGCATCACCTCACAGTGTGTAGGAGCGTATCCTTAAGAGTGTATAGGCAAAATACCTCAAACATAACTACACAATTCATGTAGTAATAATAATAATAATAGCAAACTGATAAAGCTATAATATCGTTAATTATCACCTGTTCCAGGTGAAGGAGACCATCAAAGAGAACATCAAGGAGCACCTGCTGGACGAAGACGAGGACGAAGAGGAGGAGATGCGACGTCGAGAGGAGAAGTCCAAATCCCTCAGCCTGCTGGAGTACAATCTGACCATGGACACGGCCAAGCTCTTCATGTCCTGCCTGCACGCATGGGGCCTGAACGGCACGCTGGACGAGGTGTGCCTGAGCCGTCTGGGCATGCTCAGACCACACACCCCCATCTCCTTCGGCCTGATCTCCCGCGGGGGCCACATGTCCCTCATGCTGCCCACCTATAAGGACTCCCTCCTGAGGCAGCTGGCCCGAGGCAGCGCTGAGGGCAGAAAGCTCTCCGTCTCCGAGATCGTGGGCAAAGGGACGTACGGAGTGTCCCGCGCGGTCACCACACAGCACCTGCTGTCTGTAATCTCTCTGGCCAACACGCTGATGGGCATGACCAATGCCACGTTCGTCGGGGAGCACATGAAGAAAGCGCCGGCAAGGTGGGTGAAAACACGTCCTCTAATCCTGTCATTCTAAACCCTGAGGGTTTTACTGTAGAAGCTCCAGAAAGAAAGTAGTGAGATCTTGTCGGTGAGCTAGTCTGAAGAACAGAGCTCGGTTCCTCCAGGTTTCTTCTGGACGCCCCCCAGTCCAGCCAGCACAGCGTGGAGGAGGTGTTCAACTCCATCAGCAGCAGCAACAGCAGCAGCAGCTCACCTGATTTACCATCATTAAGCCCTGATTTACCACCAAACCAGGTGTTGATCTGAGGAGAACTCTAAATAATACGAGACTCCATGACAGAGGAGAACTTTGGAGATGTTCTAATGATGAACACAGTGATGGAGAACCACCACTTTCTGTAGGAGTGTTGTTATTAGTGATTATTATAAAATCAGTGATTTACTGAGCTAAGGTAGTAACAGTCAGCACCTATATGAGCAGAAGTATCCGGACACTGCTTCTAATGAGCCAGGACTCTGGACACTGCTTCCACAAAGTGTTGAAGTGGGTCATGGTTGCAGTGTAGACGCCTTCTACCCCCAGCATTTCCTCTTAAATTAGGCTTATTATTAGGGATTTTGCCCAGTTTTACTGCAGTAAGAGCGTCTACTCTCCTTGGAATGCTTTAAGTAGAATTTGATTGCATTCAGCCACATGAGAGCATCAGTGAGGTTAGGTTCTGATGTTGGAAGAGTAGTACTGCCACTGCAGGATGGAGCTCCATCATTTCCGAGAGCACTGCTCTGCTGCTCCACTGCTCCACAGCCTAGTCCTGGAGGGCTTCATGCCCCTTTAGTTCACTTATTGGGGCTTATCTATAGTGAGCTTACGGCTGCTCCAGAGTGTCCAGTTCTATTGGTCAGTACAACCTCATTAGAATCATTTATGTCACTCATTAGAATTGGTGTCCTCATACTTTTGGGTAGAGAGGCTGGTACTGCAGTTTCGGAGCAACTGCTGGGTCTGTCTGCCATGTAGGTCTAATAACCGCACAGAGCTCAGTGAGCGATGAGATATTGATAAGTGTTGTGTAATACATGCAGGGCAGACATTACGCAACGACCGCAGAGGAAATGCATGTGGTGTTTGTAAATGCAAGTTAGAGGCTGACTGACAAGCCCACCGTAGGAGTCATGAACCATGAAACTTCAGCCCACCCCCCAAAAAAGTTCAGTGGTGAATCTCTTTGAGTCGTACCCGGCACATAAGTTTTGAAAGCCGTGTTTAAGATGCAGCGCTGGTGTAGCTGATGGCGCAGAACAGCGCTGCTCAAAAGCCTGATGTGCAGCAGTCAGACCCAGCGTGCCAATCCCAGCATCTGTGATTTCATCACCTCGCCAACTCTGCAGCCCACCAAAACAAACCCGACAAAGAAAACAACCTTCAAACAGCAGGCTGACACCAGCCAGACAGCTCAATATTGAGAGGGGGTGGGAGAGGGATAGCAGAAGCGTGAGGGAGGGAGAGAGAGAGGCCTGAAGAACTCAGCCTGACGTTTGTATTGTTTACCTATATGACCTTCATGTGGCTGGAGGTCCTTCAGGCCCCTGTGGCCGCCGAGATTAGCAGGGAGAAACCAGCTGGCTGTAAATAGTCGCTGGCATGAGCCTTCGCCTCCAGCGCCCGGGCTGCTGACAGCCAGTCAAACCCAGGGGGGAGTTTACCATCCTGTGCATGATGGCCCTGCATGTTCGAACTGGGCCGGCTGCTATTGAGCTGCTGTCCAGTTCTCCAGGTGTGTGTTTGTCTTTCGCAGGGAGGCTGTGATTGTTTTCGGCAGGGTAGAAACGTAGTGGCGCCCTCTGCAGGAGACGCAGCGGGAGTGTTGGAGCCCTGAAATGTGGTCAATGCCTCCTGATGATTGGCCAAATAAGCAATAAATAAAACAAATAAAAGAGCGTCTGCTGCTGAAACCTCATCTCTAACAGTTACGATACAGCAAAAGTTTCGAAAATGAGAATTATTATTTAATTTAATCACATAATTACAGTTATGTGCATATATAACATAGTCAGTGAGAGTGTCTACCCGGAATTAACTCTATATAACATTAGAATAAACCCAAATAAACATAAAGTCAGTGGTCAGTGAGAGTGTCTACCTGTAATTAACTCTATATAACATTAGAATAAACCCAAATAAACATAAAGTCAGTGGTCAGTGAGAGTGTCTACCTGTAATTAACTCTATATAACATTAGAATAAACCCAAATAAACATAGTCAGTGGTCAGTGAGAGTGTCTACCTGTAATTAACTCTATATAACATTAGAATAAACCCAAATAAACATAAAGTCAGTGGTCAGTAAGAGTGTCTACCTGTAATTAACTCTATATGACATCAGAATGAGTGTGTGTGAGAATTAGTGTGTGACACAGACATTTCATAATCCAGGCTCTTCTGGCTGTGCGGCGGGTGATGAGCAGAAGATTTATCTGTTGAGAAATTCTTTGTTAGAAAGCTGTATTGTGTGTGTGTGTGTGTGTGTGTGTGTGTGTGTGTGTGTGTGTGTGTGTGTGTGTGTGTCAGAGAGAGAGTGAGGGTGAGAGAGGTATGGAACAAAAGACCTGATCTCTCTAAGGACTTTGTATCTAGTGCTCAGTTAATACACTCAGCTCAGATGAGCAGGGTCCTGCAGTGTGTGTGTGTGTGTGTGTGTGTGTGTGTGTGTGTGTGTGTGTGTGTGTGTGTGTGTGTGTGTGTGTGTGTGTGTGTTGCCTGGCTTTACACACCTGCTTGAAAAGAGCACACGGAGGAGTGATCACAAAAAAAAGTTTTTTCTGCACCCCCATATCAGCCCCCCCCCCACACCATCTCCCCCCATTGCTTTTCATGCTTTTTCCCCTCTTTCTTCTTTCCCTTTTCTTTAATACAGCTGTGTGTGTGTGTGTGTGTGTGTGTGTGTGTGTGTGTGTGTGTGTGTGTGTGTGTGTGCACGTGCCTTTCACACACTTGTATTGCTCTCTATAAATTCTTTAGGTGATGGTGGGTTTTCATTTCAGCTGCAGAGCTTTTCAGAGTGTGTTCTTTGTGGTCCTGTTGAAGCGGCTGCTCTGGGGGTGGGAGGTACCCCCATATAACAGTGAACAGCGGCGTGACCTTGTCCCCTCATGTGGACTTCAGCATGGTACACCATATGGACAAAAGTATTGGGACACCTGCTCCTTCACTGTTTCTTCTGAAATCATGGATATTAAAAAGATCTGATCCTGCTTCTGTAGGAGTAACTGTCTCTACTGTCCAGAGAAGAAGACTTTCTACTAGATTTTGTAGGAAGGAGCATTGCTGTGAGGATTTGATTGCATTCAGCAACAACCAGCCAGCCACCACCCAGCTCATCCCATCCAAAAGTACTGGATGGAGCTCCACTACCATCATTCCAGAGAACACAGTTCTTCTTCCACTGCTCCACAGCTCCTCAATGCTGGGGGGCTTTATATACCCCTCTACTAGCCCACGCCTGGCATTATTAGGCAGCATGGTGCCCATAGGGTCATGATGTTGTGATGCCTTGATGCATTTGCACATCTGTGTCAGCAATGGGTGCAGCTTAAAGTAGCTGAATGCCTTAATTAGAAGGGGTGTCCACAAACATTTGGACTTTGCAAAGTCCTTCACCTGCTCCAGCTTCACTGAGCGACTCAGACCTTCGCTTAAAAGGTTTCCTCTCTTTACTGCAGCAAACCGGACTCCCAGACTGAGTTCCCGAATCAAAGATCTCTCTTCCGAAGAGAAAGAGCGAGAGCGAGCGCGAGAGAGCCCCTCATTAGGCCTGGTGCAGCAGGTGCAGAGCCAAATTAAACAGGCAGCGATTAGGGAGCTAAGCTGTAACGATCACAGGACAAGACTGGGGCAGAGTTAAGGCATTAGTCTGAAGTTAGGTGCTCGTGAGTGTGTTGGGGGGGTGTTAAAAGAGAGAGAGAGGGGTTGAGGGGAAAGAATAAGGGACGAGATGAAAGGAGAGATGAGGCTCGGGTTGAAAGACTGCTCTCTCCTTTCTGTCCTTTCTGTCCGAGCTCCGGTGTGGGCTAATCACTGCGGGTTTCAGTTTAATGGGGTCTTCCTGCACTATTAGCCCTTTATAAAGCAGGGTGTTGAGCTTTAGCTACGGTCATCACACTCCCTTGGCGTCTTGGCATCTAATGTCCCATGTGTTTATACTATATACACATAGTCCACTGCATGGTCAGCTCCACTGACCATATACAGCAGCACTGTCTAGGTCTATACCTCCAGACTGTGTCCAGACTCTGTTATCAGCCTCCTCCGGACCCCACAGGACTGACCACCACAGAGCAGACTGTAGTATTTTTTGGGTGGGGGGGTCTACATTCTCAGCACTGCAGTGATACTGCCTGACATGGTGGTGGTGAGTGTGTGTGTGTGTGTGTGTGTGTGTGTGTGTGTGTGTGTGTGTGTGTGTGTGTGTGTGTGTGTGTTTGTGTGTGTGTTTGTGTGTGTGTTTGTGTGTGTGTTTGTGTGTGTGTTGTAGTGCTGGTGGTACGAGTGGATCAGACGCAGCCGTGCTGCTGGAGTGCTTAAACACGGTGTCTGTCTGTCCACTCACTGTCCACTCTCTATTAGACAGTACACTCTAGTCCTTCATCAGTGCCCACAGGACGCTGCCCACAGGACGCTGCCCACAGGACGCTGCCGGCTGGATATGTCTGGATGGTGGGCTATTCTCAGTCCAGCAGCACTGCTGTGTCTGATTCACTCGTACCACCAGCTCAACACACACTACTAACACACCAGCATGTCAGCCAGTATATCACTGCAGTGCTGAGAATGCAGACCCCCCACCCAAATACTACAGTCCGCTCTGTGGTGGTCAGTCCTGTGGGGTCCTGACCACAGAAGAATAAACAGGGTGAGAGGAGGAGGCTGATAATAGTCTGGACTCAGTCTGGAGGTATAGATCTACACAGTGCTGCTGTATAGAGCTGCACCGATCCGATATTCGGATCGGATATCAGTCCCGATATTAACAAAATTAGCTGGATCGGGTATCAGTTAATTAGGCCGATCAATGGAACCGATGCTTTCACTGTAATTGGTCGGTGTGAGACGGCACTGAATGTTTGATTACTGCTTGTTTGTTTGACCAGGTTACTGATTTATTCTCAGATTCAGCTGCTGGATTTTATGCTGAATTACGCTAAATATTAAAAATCAGATTAATTACTGTTTGTGTTTGACAAAGTGAAGCTACTTATTTACAGTTTGGGCCGATTTATTTATTTTAATATATTTTAAGAAGTTTGACTCCCTTTTTTTAAATTTTGAACATAAAATTTGAATGTTGTGTGAAGGTCCTGCACCACTGTTTATTATTTTTAGTGATAAATAAATAATAATTTAGTTAGTGTTGAGTGTTAATTTGTTATATTATATAAAGTAATGTTTAAGTGAATCCTGATGCCTTAAGTCTCTCCCACAGGTATACGGTTTGTTAATTCAGCAATGGTATCGGATCGGTATCGGGTATCGACCGATATGCAAAGTTTATGTATCGTATCGGAACTGGAAAAGCCGGATCGGTGCATCCCTACTCCTATATGATCCGATAAGCGGTGCTGATACAGTGGGCCGAGGGGTGGTCATATTATTGTGATATGGCTGTGTCAATCATCCATAGCATTAGTGCTTAAAAACAGAGGTGCAGAGAAACAGATGGACTAGGTGCTGCTGTAATGGACAGTGAGTGTAGAAATAAGGAGGTGGTTTTAATGAAGTGGCTGATCAGTGTAAGTCGCCTGTGTATTACTTATGGAAGCATCTGCAGGTAATAGAGCTGGGCAATATGGAAGATATTTATATCACAATATTTAAAGACATTTTTTTTACGATATACAATATTTATCACAGTATTTTTTCATGTTGACAAAATGCACCAACAACATTAAAAATAAATAAATAAAAT
>NC_132895.1:2742407-2754907 GCF_030463535.1 Salminus brasiliensis | reverse complement strand
AGAGGAAGTGTGACTGAGTGACCCACAAAGCGGCCACGTGTCGCCCCCCCCCCCCCCCCCAACCCTTCAATTGTCCGGACCCCTCTCTTTCTCTCCAGAAGGGCTTCAGCCTTTCCTTTCTTATTCTAATGACCTCGGCCTTCTCCGGCACCACGCCCCTCACCCAGCACTTCACACTCTCCGTGTCCAACTTTCCGACACGTGCCTGTCCGATGGATTCTCACGCTGAGCCAGAGATCCACCAGAGCGCTCGGTTTAGAGAGGAGAAAAGGAGGGAAGGTTTTTTCCTGCTGTTTTTGCTGGTCTTTTATCTCTGAGAGCGTGAGAGAGCTCAGCTCAGATGTGTTGAGCTTATTGATCCTCCTCCGCTCTTTAGGCTTGAAGACATAATGAAAGTTATTCAACGCATGTAGCTTCTTTTTTTTTTTATATATATAACCCCCCCCCCTCCCTGTTCCCCCCCTTGTCTGTGCTTGTTTCCTCCGGTATTGATCCGGATCGGTTTGTGAAAACTGCTCTTAGGTTGTATTATTAAGTGTTTTTAATGGAGTCGTTCTTTAAACCTGAGGCCGGATAAAGGCGGCAGCGCGTGCCGTCCTTGTTAAACGCAGACGGGGGGATTTGGCGAAACAAGCGCGGTGCAGATTTCCCTGTCGGCCGCATCGCCGGCCCCGGCCATTAAGATAAATGAAGGGGGCTTAGAGAGAAAGGGGCGAGCGAGAGGGGGAGAGAGAGCGAGAGCAGTGCGGAGAATGGAAGATCACTCCAGTCAATGAAACTCCTCCTTTTATAGCGCCGCTGGTTTGGAAAGGCTGGCGTTCCTCCTGCGTGACGAGATGGAACCTCCGTCAGGAGATGCTCACTGTTCACCCAGCAGCCTTTTACTCTGTGGGACGAGTGTCATTTCCACTTTGCTGTTTATAGACTAGACTTTTCCTCAAAAGCAATATAAATATTGCGTTTACATACATAGAAAATAAATCATAAAAATAATATAATATATACAGAAATATAAATAAATATAGATATATATATATATATATATAGACAGTGGGCAGTGGTGGCTCAGCGGTTAGAGCGCCGGGATATCGATAACAGGGGTGGGTTGTGGGTTCGATTCCCGGGCTTGGCAAGCTGCCACTGTTGGGCCCTTGAGCAAGGCCCTTTACCCTCTCTGCTCCCCGGGCGCTGGAGTTGGCTGCCCACCGCTCTGGGTGTGTGTGTGAACTCACTGCCCCTAGTTCACTAGTGTGTGTGTGTGTGTTCACTACCACAGATGGGTTAAATGCATGGACATGATTGTGCTGTGTACACTGTACAGTGACAAATACCTGCACCTTTCCCTTTACAATAAGGTGTGACGGGGTGGTAAATGTCATCCTTAAAAGGCCAAAGTTCTTCAGGTGATCAAGATCTTGACCTACAACTGTACTAAATACTAGGTAAAAATGCTAACGTACAGTTTTCCCCATCTGTTGTGTGACGGGGTGGTGCGGTTGAGCTCGGTTGATCCTGTATAACAAGAAAAAGCAACAAATCACGAGAACGTTTTGATTCTGGCTGCTCCAAAGGTTCAGATGAAGTCACTCACTGCCTCTGCGTGATGTCCTTTAAAGCAACAGTAAAGCAGTCATTTATAGACAAAAATTTTTAGTTGGAATATTTTATGTAAAGAGAGTGCACACACAATATTTATGATTAATAAATTAATAAATTAATAAATAAATCTGTGAATAATAATAATATAATATAGTAATATAGTAAAAATCTATTTTAGATTATTTTTAAAATGCAGATGTTATGTTGGTCAATACAGAAATGTGGGAAATGGTTGTGTAGTAATGAAGGATGATTAAAGATGGGATGTTCCTCTTTAAAAAATAATATTTTCTCATGTATCCTGTTAACAGGAATTAAAAATTAAGAGTTTTAAGTAATATAAAAATAGAATGTATAACATATAACATAGAAAATTGCATCCATTATGAAACCAAACATTTAAACAACCAGAACAACAGCCGGTCTTAAATAGTTTAAGCTGCTTGTTTTAAAGCCTAATCTTTTTACACAGAGACGTGTTCTTATAATGAAATGTGAATTTTAAACACTAAATAATAAAAAGCTGTTCGGTCGAGCTCAGCAAGATTACGCTTCCCTACTTGCCGTGATTTTCATGGCTTCACAGCTCTGAAACTTTTAAAATGTGCAGCTACTCGACCAGTACATGCTGTTCTTATTAAGGAGTAAGAGTCCTTTATTAGTCCCGCAGTGGGGAAATTCACTGTCGAGTACACATGTGGACAAAATTGTTGGTACCCCTCGGTTAATGAAAGAAAAACCCACAATGGTCCCAGAAATAACTTGAATCTGACAAAAGTAATAATAAATAAAAATGCTATTAAATTAACCAGTTGAAGTTGGGTTTTTCTTTCATTAACCGAGGGGTACCAACAATTTTGTCTACGTGTGTTTGTCAGAGTTGGTATCGGTATTGGAAAGAAAAAAGTGGTATCGGTGCATCCCTACTAAATATTAATTCAGTTACATGAATTGAGCTAAAGACCAAAGCCAAAGTGTTTATGGAGAAGAGTATTCCTCTTAACTCCTTTCTGATCAATTGGACCCATTAAGCATTACTGTTACATCTTACATTTGCACAAAACTAGAGGATAAAAGATTAAACGGATCTAATTAAAAGGTTCTTTACCAGTCTAAATAATTTTTACGCTCTCACTTCAGACATGGTTCTTTTGGGTCTTCACTCCAAAAACCCTCTGAACACCTTTATTTGTAGAAGTGCGTCTCCACCGACCGTTTTCCACTTCTCTCCAGAAGGTGAATCTGGCAGTTGTTCTTTGTTATCAGAATTTCATGATGATTGGACCAATAGAAATGGTCCAATCATCCAGTCCGATCACATGGTGGAGGTAGTTTCATCAAGGCGAAAATAGTAGCTAGCCGGGCTAAAGTAGTACAGTCTCCAAACATGGTGGAGGTAGTTTCATCAACAGCTCACAGTGAGAGCTAGCCAGGCTAAAGTAGTACAGTCTCCAAACATGGTGGAGGTAGTTTCATCAACAGCTCACAGTGAGAGCTAGCCAGGCTAAAGTAGTACAGCCTCCAAACATGGTGGAGGTAGTTTCATCAACAGCTCACAGTGAGAGCTAGCCAGGCTAAAATAGTACAGCCTGCAAACATGGTGGAGGTAGTTTCATCAACAGCTCACAGTGAGAGCTAGCCGGGCTAAAGTAGTCCAGCCTCCTTCTTTCTGTGTCGTAAGTGTATGTGGGTTCTCTGCCTTTTGTCTGCGTCTTCTTCTTGGTTTCTTTTCACTAACTGCTTGTTCTCTTGTTCTCCTGACACTGCTGGAGGCCTTTCTTTCTTTCTTTCTTTCTTTCTTTTTCTTTAAATTCCTTTTCACGTATCTTTTCCTCTCCTTTGCAAGCTGCTGCCGCTTCCACCACAGCTCTCACAACTGGCACTGGGGCGCCTCATGCTGGCTCCACCTTTCATTCCTCTCACTCCGTAAACGAAGGTACACTCTTCAACAAAAACAAGCAAAAAAATAAATGAGCTTCCTCTTCTCTCTCTCTTTTCTGTGCACTCATCTGCCTCACGCTCCTTTCTTTTGCTTCTTTTATCCCGTATCTGTGTCCACGTTCTTCTGTGTGTTGGTTGTCATATCTGTTTGTAGGGGTGAGTGGAGAGCACAACCCAGCACATCTCACGTTCTGCAAAGTCATTTTAGTTCGGTGTTTGTTTCTAGATATTTATGAACAATTTAAAATAAGATAGCCAGGCTAAAGTAGTACAGCCTGCAAACATGGTGGAGGTAGTTTCATCAACAGCTCACAGTGAGAGCTAGCCAGGCTAAAGTAGTACAGCCTCCAAACATGGTGGAGTTAGTTCCATCATCATCAGCTCACAGTGAGAGCTAGCCAGGCTAAAGTAGTACAGCCTCCAAACATGGTGGAGGTAGTTTCATCATCAACAGCTCACAGTGAGAGCTAGCCAGGCTAAAGTAGTACAGCCTCCAAACATGGTGGAGGTAGTTTCATCAACAGCTCACAGTGAGAGCTAGCCAGGCTAAAGTAGTACAGCCTCCAAACATGGTGGAGGTAGTTTAATCAACAGCTCATGACCTTTTTAACCCTGTGTTGGTTTGTGGTCTCGCTCTCCTCTACAGCCTGGTCCTGTGGTCCTGTCTGGTCCTCATGTCTTGTGGTTGTAGTCGTGTTGTGTAGTACCTCGCTCTCTGCACACCCGCCACTAGCAGCATGCTTACTCTCTCCAGCGTAGGGCAACTGTGAACGATCTTTGCCCCTTCTCGGCTTCAGCCCAGCAAAAGTGAATGTAGGTTTTTTTTATCTCAGGTCTAACTCTGCTTTTCTCCCGACACAGTGAAACTGAACCGCTCACATGTTTTAATTATGTGGTCACATGCCTTCAGATTTCCTCCTCTGCCTTTGTTTAAGTGTAATGTTCTGTATGTTTATATTCTACACAGCAGCGTGTCGAACAGCATTACTTTCTATCTGACGTTAAAGATCTTTGCTCGAGATTAAGTTTGTCTTTGACCAGAAACTTTTTTTCTTTCTTCTCACATCAGCAGAATGAAAATTCCCACAAACCCCTCATCAAAGGCTTGTGCTTCATTTTGCATTCAGTCGGGATATATCCCGGAGTTATTCTCAATTTTAAACCACTGCTTCAGCTGCATGACTTTTGAGGAATAGTTTGAGTAGATGCTTATATTTAATGTGTTTATGTTTTATGACAAATATAATACAATTAATATATTGTATAAATTATAAATTTTAAATACATTATAAATAAATGCTCCTGGTATTATTTATTATTTATTAAGTTAAAATTCCTTTATATATATAATATATAAAATATGTTATGTATGTGTGTGTATATATATATATATATATATATATATAAAATAAATGATCTATACAGTTTAAAGCAGATCAGCTATCCCACCTGAACACATCAAAGTATCCGCGTCCAAATAAATATGACCACCCCTCTGTATGTACACTCCTGACCCACCCTCACATCTACAGAACATTCCTGACTGACCCACCATCACATCTACAGTACACTCCTGACCCCAATCACATCTACAGAACATTCCTGACTGACCCACCATCACACCTACAGTACACTCCTGACCCACCATCACACCTACAGTACGCTCCTGACCCACCATCACATCTACAATACACTCCTGACTGACCCACCATCACATCTACAGTACACTCCTGACTGACCCACCATCACACCTACAGTACACTCCTGACCCACCATCACATCTACAGTACACTCCTGACCCCAATCACATCTACAGAACATTCCTGACTGACCCACCATCACACCTACAGTACGCTCCTGACCCACCATCACACCTACAGTACGCTCCTGACCCACCATCACATCTACAGTACACTCCTGACTGACCCACCATCACACCTACAGTACACTCCTGACTGACCCACCATCACACCTACAGTACACTCCTGACCCACCATCACATCTACAGTACGCTCCTGACCCACCATCACATCTACAGTACACTCCTGACCCACCATCACACCTACAGTACACTCCTGACCCCAATCACATCTACAGAACATTCCTGACTGACCCACCATCACATCTACAGAACATTCCTGACTGACCCACCATCACATCTACAGAACATTCCTGACTGACCCACCATCACATCTACAGTACGCTCCTGACCCACCATCACACCTACAGTACGCTCCTGACCCACCATCACACCTACAGTACGCTCCTGACCCACCATCACATCTACAGTACACTCCTGACCCACCATCACACCTACAGTACGCTCCTGACCCCAATCACATCTACAGAACATTCCTGACTGACCCACCATCACATCTACAGTACACTCCTGACTGACCCACCATCACATCTACAGAACATTCCTGACTGACCCACCATCACATCTACAGAACATTCCTGACTGACCCACCATCACATCTACAGTCTGCTTCCCTGCTCTAGCTTGTTAGGTTGTGCCCCTGTAGGAAATCTGTATATAATGAATGTTTTATTTAAATGATTCCAGAAGAGGCTGCTGAGAACATTTCATGGTTAAAGTTAATTGATTTAATTGATACCTGCTTATTGGAGGTTTGTGATAAAAGTAATTAAGTATTTCTTGCTGTTTTTTTTTTAGTTCTTAAGTTGTACGTTATGCTCACTGACTCGCTAATCCTAATCCTAAAAAAGGTCCTGATCCTAAAAAAGCTTTTCAAACTGATTCTCTTTTCCTGAAGGTAAGTTTCTGTGCAGTTCCTCAAAGAAATTTAGAGAATTTCTTTGCAGTAAATTGTCGTTTTTATTTGCCAGTCTTTGGGATGTGCAACATTACCTCATTCTGAAAGCTCTTCCATATATTCCTAATATATGTGACGACATTTTCTGTTCGGATTTTTCCTCCCCAGCGTTGCTCGTAGTTGCCGCCCGTGTTCCTGTATTTCTCATCCTCAGCTGTAATCCTGATGTGTAGTGAATGAGCTTTGTATAGGTGTAGGACTTTAGGTGTGTGTGTGTGTGTGTGTGTGTGTGTGTGTGTGTGTGTGTGTGTGTGTGTGTGTAAAGAAATTTGTATGATGTGCTTTTGTTGCAAAATTCTGCTGCATCACTGGTAACCAGTTTTTTGTGTATATTTATATATTCATATCTATATTTTATATCTATCTAAGTTTGTACTGTATGTGATAAAGGTGTGTATGTCTGTTAGGGCTGTACAATATGGGCTAAATATTTGTTTATTATTCTGCTCGTCTGATTATTCAGTCAGTGATTAATCAGGGCGTTTACATGATATTGGAAATATATTTATTTTACTCATTAAATTAATTCAGATATTTGTAAACACCCCTTCTAATAAATGCGTTCGGCTGCTCAGTTGTATCCGCTGCTGACGTAGCTTATCTAGACCCCGTAGAAAAGTAATACTGCCAATAGAATAGGACTCTCTGGAGCAGATCAACATCATGAAACCATTGGCACCATGCTGCCTAATGCCAGGCGTGGGCTAGTAGAGGGGTGTAAAGCCCCCCCAGCATTGAGCTGTGCAGCGGTGTGGCGCTCCATCCAGTAGTTTTGGCCTTAGGTGGGGTGGTGATTATGATTAACTCATTCTGACCTCACTAACGCTTGATCTAGTCACTGAATGCAATCAAATCCTCACAGCAATGCTTCTCCAAAATCTGGTTGAAAGCCTTTTGTTGGAGTAACAGTAGAGACAGTTACTCCAACAAAAGCAGGATCAGCTCTTTTTAATATCCTTGATTTCAGAAGGATGTCCCAAGGGTGTCCCAATACTTTTGTCCATGTAGTGTATGTACAGATCACCCAGTACCGCACTGGCCTTACTACAAAGAGTAATTAAAAAATATATATATGATCTATTGTGCAGCCCTAGTGTGTGTGAGTGTGTGTGTGTGTTACATGTACTGAAGTGTGTGTGTGTTTGTGTGTGTGAGCTTTTGCTGTCTCTCTGAGTGAGTATGTTTGTGTGTATCCTGCCAGGTTGGAGTCAGCTGGCTGCCATGCATTGTGTAATGCTGCCTGACCTGCTGGGGCTGGATAAGTTCAGACCACCCCTACTGGAGATGCTCGCTCGCAGGTGGCAGGATCGCTGCCTGGAGGTGTGTAAGACACACACACACACACACACACACACACACACACACACACACACACACACACATATTAGCTTGGATCTCCAGAAGGTCAAGAGTGGTGCTGGACTCCTTCACTAATATACACTATATGATTAAAACCTGTTCAGGCACATTTTAGAGGAACATTGCTATGAGGATTTGATTGTATGCAGCAACAAGATCGTTAGTGAGGTCAGGATTATCACCACCCCACCTCATCCCCAACTCACCCTGAAAGTATTGGATGGAGCTCCACCACCGTCCATCATTCCAGAGAACACAGTTCTTCCACTGCTCCACAGCTCCTCAATGCTGGGGGGCTTTATACCCCTCTACTAGCCCACGCCTGGCATTAGGCAGCATGGTGCCAATAGGGTCATATTTACTATCTGCTCTAGGGAGTCCTATTCTATTGGCAGTACTTCTCTACTGAGCTAAAGAGCTCACTGAACTCCAGCGTGGTTCTGTATGTAATAGGAGACACCGCTGCACCACCAACAACAAGTCAGCTGGTGAAATCTCCTCCCTCCTAGATCTTCCTCCATCAGCTGTGAGTGGTGTTATTATTGAACAGTGGAAGAGTTTAGGAGGAACAGCTCACAGAGAGCAGCTCAGTGTCCACCGAGTGTCTGTCAGACCACGTAAAGTTACAGAGCGGGGTCAGGGCCGAGTGCTGAGCTCAGAGCAGAGTGCAGAAAAGCCTCCAACTGACTCAGTAACTGCAGCAGAGCTCCAGACCTGCTGCTGCTGGTAGAGCTGAGGGCAAAGGGGGACCAGCTCCATATTAATACAGCCTATGGGGTTAGAATGGGAGGTCCTGTCATTGTCAATTGACAATGGTGGAGGTGTCCCGATACTTTTGTCCTTATAGTTCACACACCGAAGTCTGTCCGAAGCCCTGGCACTTGTTGTGGTTTCAGTGGTAGAGCTGGTGGAGTGAGAGGGTGATGGAGAATACAGAAAGACAGAGAAAAGACTCTATTAAGCATTTTAAGCCCTGTTTTCCTCGGAGGCCGTCTCCCCTGTTATCCTGAGCTGTGGAGCTAAGCTTCTCACACTGAGAACAAGCTCTATCATACAGGTCCTCAGAGAGCGGGAAGAGAGAGCGAGAGAGAGAGCGAGAGGGAGTATTCTTTTTTTTTTTTCCATTGTTTGATTTGTTTATTCAGTAAAGGCCGGCAGTCAGAAAAAGAGTAGAAAGAAAAGTTTGTCTGATTATAAAACCATTATTTTTATATTTATGCCGTTATTGTTGATCTGAATCAGCTTAAGAACATCAGCCTGACCTTTGATGGTATAGCAGTGGAGTGTGATAGTACCACGCTCTCTTTTCTGAGACTGAAATTATATTTTATATATATATATATATATATATATATATATATATATATATATATATATATATATATATATATATATATATATATATATATATATATATAGAGAGAGAGAGAGAGAGAGATACACACACATATACACAAAAATTATATATATATACAGATATCATTTTGTATATATATGATATATATATATATATCATTTTTGTGTATATGTGTATGTATCTATATATCTATCTATATATAATATATTTCCTCCACTGTATGTATGTATGTATGTATATATGTGTGTGTGTGTGTATATGTATGTGTGTATATATATATATATATATATATATATATATATATATATATATATATATATATACACACATATATATATATACATACAGTGGAGGAAATAAGTATTTGACCCCCACTGACTTTTAAAGCTTTATTTCACAAATAAATAAATGAACCGTCTCATAATTTAATGTCAGCTTTATTTTAACAGCGACACATAGAATATCAAAAGAAAAACTTTTTAAAAATTACATGAGATGAGAAATAATAATAATAATAAATACGCTAGCTTTTCTGTCTGTTAGATGATTGTGCTCAAGTGTGTCTCTGAGTGTCTGCATATGTGTGCTACAGGTGAGGGAAGCAGCTCAGGCTCTTCTGTTAGCGGAGCTGCGTAGGATCGGTCAGTCGGGCAGGAAGGACACCATCGACGCGTGGGCTCCTTACCTGCCTCAGTATGTGGACACCGTCAGCTCACGTGAGTATTTGTGTGGCGTGTGTGTGTGTGTGTGTGTGTGTGTGTGTGTGTGTGTGTGTGTGTGTGTGTGTGTGTGTGGCCTGTTGGGTTTGTGCAGCTCAGCATTAGTAGAACTTCAGTGACCTTCAGTGAACTTCTGCTGGCTTGGAGAACCAACTTTATTCAAATGCGTTCGGGATCTGGATCCTTTACAAGCAACTTCAGCTCACCAACCAAATGTTTCCGAGCCAGGAATATGTCTAGAGGAGAAGACCGTAGGCTTGAGCTTCCTATTACATTCTCTGCCCTGCTATGTTACGCTATGTAGACAAAAGTATTGGGACACCTGCTCCTTCATAGCATCTTCTGAAATCAAGGCTATTATAAAGAGCTGATTCTGCTTCTGTTGGATTAACTGTCTCTTCTGTCCAGAGAAGAAGACTTTCTACTAGATTTTGGAGGAGCACTGCTGTGAGGATTTGTTTGCATTCTGCAACAGAATCGTTAGTGAGGTCAGAATGTTGGATGATCATCACCCCACCTTACCCCCAACTCCTAAACTCATCCCAAAAGCACCATCAGTCATTCCAGTGAACACTGTTCTTCCACTGCTCCACAGCTCAATGCTGGGGGGCTTTATACCCCTCTAGATTTATAATGTTGCTCTGCTCCAGAGAGTCCTATTCTATTGGCAGTACTTCTTCTCTACAGGGACTAGACAAGCTGTATGTCTGTGTGTGCATTTGCACATCTGTGTCAGCAATGGGTGCAGCTTCAAGTAGCTAAATGCATTCATTAGAAGGGGTGTCCACAAACATTTGGACATGTAGTGTATATCCAGGCAGTGTGTGAGAGCAGGGATCGGTCTAGTAAAGTGTGTGTGTGTGTGTGTGTGTGTGTGTGTGTGTGTGTGTGTGTGTGTGTGTGTGTGTGGGAGTTCAGTTGGGAGTAAGGATTTGTTTGTTTACTTTTATTGCACGTATTGAGTGTTTAGGTGGTAGATGATGTCACTGGCAGTGGGCTGAGCAGGTCAGGATGAGGCCAAGCTGAACACACACACACACACACACACACACACACACACACACACACACTCCCTCTGTATCCTTGACAGTATCTTTTATCTGTGCCTCACTAGAGGGGAAGGCTGTGTAGTCTGTGTGTCTGCATGTTGGTGTGTTGGGAGTATCTTGTTGTTCAGACACACACACACACACACACACACACACACACACACACACACACATACTGTAATACTGACAGTCTTCTCAGATTTGGTATTAAGTTGTAACGGCGTCTCTGTTGTAGTGTAAAATCCTGTAGTATTACTCTACCGCCTCAGCCCACATGCTGTTCTACCTTCAGATCAAGCTTCTGCAGCTCTCAGCTTGTCCAGAAATGCATGTGTACAGCCATCTGTCCATGAGGGGGCGCTCAAAGCATGATTTGTATCTACTGCAGAGGAGTAACAGTGAATTACACTCCACACCTGTAGGGGGAGCCCAGGAGCAAAAAACAAACAAACACAAAAACAAATGGCCATACCCTCTCCTATATCCTCCACACCTGTAGGGGGAGCCCATGAGCAAACAGGCCTGATTCTCCCATGCCGTTCTTGTAAATGATGATGTTAGCTAGATGTTAATTACTCTAGCTGACGTCTACTCGATGTTGACTCATTTCACTGACGTTATCTAAATGCTAACTGTTCTAGCTGATAGATGGTGTCTACTCTAACTGATGTCTGCTAGATGTCTCTTCCTTTAGCCAATGTTATCTCAATGTTGCCTACTCTAGCTAATGTTAGCTTAAGGTGTCTAGCTGTCGTTGGCTGTATCTGACGTTAGCAGCTATTTTAACAAATGTAGCTTATGTTAGCTTAGCTCTAACTAATGTATTCTAGATGTTTACTCCTTTAACTGATGTTCTCTAGTTGTTGCCTACTCTAGCTAATGTTAGCTTGTTGTTAACTACTCTAGCTGTTATCGGCTATATTTTAGACTATCTGACGTTAGCAGCTAGTTGGAAGTTTAACTAATCTAGCTGAGGTTGGCTAGAAGTGAACTGACCTAGCTGACATTAGATAGATGTTAACTCTAGCTGATACGGCTTAAGTTGAACTTCTTTCGCGGACATTAGCTTAATGTTAACTGCTCAAGCTGACTGTTCTAGATGTTAATTTCTCTAGTTCATGTTAGCTAGATGTTAACTCTAACTGGTGTTAGCTGGATGTTATCTGCTCTAACTGATGTATGCTAGATGTTTACTCATTTAACTGAATATCTCTAGATGTTACCTGCTCTAGCTAATATTAGCTTAAGTTGTTTAGCTGTTGTTGGCTAAATTTTAGGCACTCTATCTGATGTTAGCAGCTAGTTCGATTTTAACTAATCAAGGAGATGTTAGCTAGATATCAGCTGACCTAGCTGACATTAGATAGATGTTAACTCTAGCTGATACGGCATAAGTTAAACTACTCTTGCAGACATTAGCTTAATGTTAACTGCTAAAGCTGACTGTTCTAGATGTTAACTTCTCTAGCTCATGTTAGCTAGATGTTATTTACTCTAGCTGATGTATGCTAGATGTTTACTCATTTAACTGATGTTCTCTAGATGTTACCTGCTCTAGCTAATATAAGCTTAAGTTGTCTAGCTGTCGTTGCATACATTTCAGGCACTCTATCTGATGTTAGCAGCTAGTTCGATTTGA
>NC_132895.1:2600160-2608217 GCF_030463535.1 Salminus brasiliensis | reverse complement strand
CCTAGTAGCCAGGCCAACGTCATGGTAGCGATGCTGGACAAGCCTAGTAGCCAGGCCAATGGCATGGTAGCGATACTGGACAAGCCTATTAGCCAGGCCAACGGCATGGTAGCGATGCTGGACAAGCCCGGTAGCCAGGCCAATGGCATGGTAGCGATGCTGGACAAGCCCGGTAGCCAGGCCAACGTCATGGTAGTGATACTGGACAAGCCTAGTAGCCAGGCCAACGCCATGGTAGCGATACTGGACAAGCCTAGTAGCCAGGCCAATGTCATGGTAGCGATGCTGGACAAGCCTGGTAGCCAGGCCAACGTCATGGTAGCGATACTGGACAAGCCTAGTAGCCAGGCCAACATCATGGTAGCGATACTGGACAAGCCTAGTAGCCAGGCCAACGTCATGGTAGCGATACTGGACAAGCCTAGTAGCCAGGCCAACGTCATGGTAGCGATACTGGACAAGCCTAGTAGCCAGGCCAACGTCATGGTAGCGATACTGGACAAGCCTAGTAGCCAGGCCAACGTCATGGTAGCGATACTGGACAAGCCTAGTAGCCAGGCCAATGTCATGGTAGCGATACTGGACAAGCCCGGTAGCCAGGCCAACGTCATGGTAGCGATGCTGGACAAGCCTAGTAGCCAGGCCAACGTCATGGTAGCGATGCTGGACAAGCCTAGTAGCCAGGCCAACGCCATGGTAGCGATACTGGACAAGCCTAGTAGCCAGGCCAATGGCATGGTAGTGATACTGGACAAGCCTAGTAGCCAGGCCAACGTCATGGTAGCGATGCTGGACAAGCCTAGTAGCCAGGCCAACGTCATGGTAGCGATGCTGGACAAGCCTAGTAGCCAGGCCAACGCCATGGTAGCGATACTGGACAAGCCTAGTAGCCAGGCCAACGTCATGGTAGCGATGCTGGACACGCCTGATACCCAGGCCATGCTAATGCTGAGGTAGGCATCTTGGACAAGGCCCACAGCCTCTTTGCTAATGCTGTGATAGAGATTTTGGACGCGCCCTGTACTGGGCCCTGTAGCCAGGCCATGCTAATGCCTTGGTACCAATTTTGGACGAGCTTGGTCATGCATGTTAAACTCTATTATGCTACAGTGCACTAAAGTGAACTTCTATCACACTAGTGATCAGTGCAGCTAAAGATTTGAACAGATACAGTACCATGATCTTGCAGCACAAAGGAGGCGCAAACATAAGAGTAAAATGTAAGCATGGTTACGAAAATGGTTCTCAGAAAGCACCCCATAATCATTAAGTCCCCTCAGCCTCAGAGCTCCAGTGCAAAACTAAGCAAGTAAATTTCAGACCAAACATTTGAGATATCCAGAGAAAACCCAAGTTCCCTGATGACTGGAAGCAGGTGTGTTTAAGGAGGAAAAGCCAGAGAAGCCTGCAGTGTTTTCTGCACAGTCTGCAGGACTAACACTGGGTCAGTGTGCTGGTCGTGCTGTGCAGGTGAGCTGCAGGGTGTAAAATCAGGTCAGCCATTAAGGGCAAACAGGAGATGAAGTAGCTGCTAGACTCAGTTGGCGGGAACAGAGTGTGTGTGTTTGTGTGTGTGTGTGTGTGTGTGTGTGTGTGTGTCAGTAGGTTATACAGATGTCTGACCCTGTACACAACCTCTCCAAGTATATCAGCTCAGGTCTTTCGGTCTGGACCACAGATACGGTTATTAGTAAGAGAGTAAGAATAAAAATCAGTATAGTAAAATAATAACATATCGCCACTGTCACACAAAAACCTTGCATCTCCAAAATGAGATGCTTCTCAACACAAGAAAAACACTATCCTAATTTTCAATGGAGGTCCAAGTAAAAAGATTTGATTCCAAGTAATTCTGAAGGATTTCTATTGGCCTCTTGTGAAGTTAGCTGCAGGCTAAAGCCAGTCTCTTGGGGTTAACCTTTAACCTAGCATGGACGCCAGCCTGTTTTCTGAGCTTCTGTATCTTCTCCAACCTGTGGTGCCACCTCCCTCAGTCAGCTCCTGTGCACTCCTGCATATACGTGCTGTTAGAAAGTTTACTATTTTGCCCAACACACAGGGGCAGGCGTGCCCTAAAGGTTAGAGAAGAGATCTAGTGACCAGAAGATCACAGGATCAATCCCCAGGACAGGCAGCAACTGGAGTAAGCACCTTAAAAGTCATTGCTAAACCAGATTGCTCCTCAGGTGTTGAGGTGGCTGCTGCCCACACCTCTGGATGCATGTCTCACCACCATACCTACTAGTGTGTGTGTGCGTGGATGGATGGTAGGATGCCGAATACTAAGTCCTCCTTGTGCCACCAAAACAGCTCTGACCCATCGAGGCTTGGATTTCATAAGACCTTTGAAGGTGTCCTGCAGTTTCTTACACCAATATCTTACACCTACATGTTGCAAGGTGGGACCTCCATGAGCATCAGTGAGCCTTGAGCACCCAGTTCACTTATAATAGGTAGGTGCTGACCACTGCGACCTGCCTGATGTTCTGGAGATGTTCTGCAATATCTTACACCTATATGTTGCAAGGTGGGAGCTACATGAACATCAGTGAGCCCAAGGTTGTCCTTCCTTGGAGCACTTTTGGACCACTGCATACCGGGAGGGAACACCCCTCAAGACCTGCCTGATGTTTTGGAGATGTTCTGACCCAGTCGTTGTCTAGAACATCACAGTTTGGTTCTTGTCAGTGTCTCAGATTCTTACGCTTGTCCGTTTTTCCTGCTTTAACACCTTCATCACCTTCAAGAACTGACTGTTCACTTGCAGATCATCAATGTTATTCACTTCACCTCCATCCTATATGGTTATCCTCACACAGAGACTACAGACTGGTACCTGATCAGACCTCCTCCTTCATCCCGACCAGTCTCCTCCAGACTCCAGCTTCATCTCTCCTTCTTCTCACCTGTGTTTAAACATTATTTTTTTATTATTTATTATAACTCACAGTTCAGGTCGGATATAACTGGCAATCTCTTCTTATCAGAGCTGCCGCCTCTCTGGAAGATAGTCCACATATCCGTAAACACAATCTATGATTACTATGGAGGTAGTTATTCAAATAATGAAGAGAGCAAATTAGAGAGCAATGGTCAATAACATCAACAAGCTGTCAATAATGCTATTTTTATCTTTTTTGCTGGAAAATAAATGAAAACCATTTCTACGAAGGAACATAAATGTAGCTAGTGGGTAAGCTACACTGCCAAATGGACCTCCATGAGCATCCATGAGCCTTGAGCACCCAGTTCACTTATGACAGGTAGGTGCTGACCACTGCATACCAGGACCACCCTATAAGATCTGCCTGATGTTCTGGAGATGTTCTGCAATATCTTACACCTATATGTTGCAAGGTGGGACCTACATGAGCATCAGTGAGCCTTGGACGCCCATAACCCAAGGTTGTCCTTCCTTGGAGCACTTTTGTTAGGTAGGTGCTGACCACTGCATACTGAGAGGGAACACCTGCCTGATGTTCTGAAGATGTTCTGACCCAGTCATGATCTAGAACATCACAGATTCCTACGCTTGCTCAATTGATCTGCTTCAACACCTTCATCAATATGGTTTTAATGTTATGGCTGATCAGTGTGAAGCTCTTAATGTTCTGTATCCAAACTGAACTCATTTATTACTGGCTACAAGTACTAGCTATATACTGCAAAAGGAAGTAAAATAATGAATAAATAATATAATCATATATTTTTCTATATAATAGTTTCCTAAAGTGAAGAACCTCCATAACGTAAACAATTAGCATTAGCTAGCTAGCTAAGTTGCAGGCTCGTCCGTTTGGCGGACTACACACGTTATAAGTGAGAGAAGTGTGTTGGTCCTATGGAACTGTTTACATTAGGTCATGTAAAGCATTTTAATAAATTGGCTCCTATAAAGAAGAATCAGCTTTTTATAAAACCCTAAAACTGGCCGAAAACAAGGCAACGCCTACAGTAAACAGTGCTAGCACGTTAGCACTAGTTAGCTAGGCGCCTGCAGAGCACTTACAGATACCAGCATCGTTATACCAGCATGAAGATGCTCAGAAACAAACGTATTTAATTTCATTTATACTAATTAACGCAGAATTCCAGCAGGCAGGGGATTCGACTCCGCATCTGATTCGTAGTGCTGGGAACCGATGGAGTCGATTCCACAAATCACAACGTGGTGTAGCCGTAGCTGCACTTAGATAGATTTATCTTTATAAAAGAAAAACGTCAAATTAAATATGAGATTGAAGGTATTGCACTGAGAAGAGCTCCATAGTGGTGATGACAGCATCAACCACCCATTCACACATTCCAGCACCCAGCCCCCCTGCTCCAACCTGTCCTTCACAACAACCCAGGTGAGAAATGAGCTGAGGAAGATCAAGCCTAAGAAAGCTACAGGTCCTGATGGAATCAGTGCCAGGCTCCTCAAGTCCTGCGCTGATCAGCTGTGCAGGGTAGTTGAGCATATGTTCAACATGAGCCTGAAACTGGGAAGAGTACCACAGCTGTGGAAAACATCTTGTGTGGTACCTGTGCCCAAAACACAGCACCCAAAGGACCTAAACAGCTACAGGCCGGTGGCACTGACCTCTCATCTGATGAAGTCACTGGAGAGGCTGGTCCTCAACCTCATCCGCCCTCTGGTGAGCCCATCCATGGACCCTCTTCAGTTCGCCTACCAGCCTGGTGTCGGGGTGGATGATGCTGTCATCTATCTTCTACACAGAGCTCTTTCTCACCTGGAGAAGCCCGGCAGCACTGTGAGGATCACCTTCTTCGATTTCTCCAGTGCTTTTAACACCATACAGCCAGGGCTTCTAAAGGACAAGCTGGGACATTGTAGAGTGGACAGTCACCTTTCAAACTGGATACTGGACTATCTCACCAACCGACCACAGTATGTGAGGGCACGGGACTGTGTCTCTGACTTGGTGGTCAGCAGCACAGGAGCCCCTCAAGGATCGGTCTTGGCCCCGTTCCTCTTCACCCTGTACACTGCTGACTCCATGTACAGCTCACCGACCTGTCACCTCCAGAAGTTCTCTGATGACTCAGCGATTGTCGGCCTCATATCCAATGAGGAGGACAGCGAGTACAGAGAACTTATTCAGGACTTTGTGGACTGGTGTCTGCAGAACCACCTTCAGATAAACGCTGGAAAGACCAAAGAACTGGTGGTGGATTTCCGCAGGTGCAGACACCCCCCTCCATCAGTGAACATCCAGGGTATGAACATCGAGAGTGTGGACTCTTATAAATACCTGGATGTTCATCTGAACAACAAACTGGACCGGTCAGTTAACACTGCTGCTCTCTACAAGAAAGGCCAGAGCAGACTCTACCTGCTGAGGAGACTGAGGTCCTTTGGGGTGCAGGGAGCACTTCTGAGGACTGTCTTTCACACAGTGATGGCATCTGCCATCTTTTATGGAGTGGTCTGCTGGGGCAGTAGCATCTCGACGGCAGATAAGAAAAGATTGAATAAGCTCATAAAGAGGGCCGGCTCTGTCCTGGGGTGCTTCTTAGACCCAGTGCAGGTGGTGGGAGACAGGTGGTCATCCATGCTGGAGAACAGCTCCCACCCCATGCATGAGACTCTGGCAGCACTGGGCAGCTCCTTTAGTGACCGGCTGTGTGAAGGAGCAGTATCGCACTTCAATGTGAGGAATCAAGTCCAAATCTATGGAGTCGACTCTCGATTCATAAACGCCTGGGCTTGTTTTGGCATGTTGCTAACGTCTCAAACTCAGGCTCCTGATCTAAGATCAGATTGTTTGTCCTCTTATTAATTATTATCCTACTGAATGCAGTAGATCCCAGGTCTTCACTCCTACTCTGTAAAGCTTCATAAATACGGACTCTGAAATGACCGAGGAATCGACTCCTATTGCTCATCTGTCAATTCTAGCTATATTTAGCCACATATTTAAAGTAATCAAAGGACAAACTGATCAGCCATACAATAAAACCACCTGCCTAGTATCGTCTAGGTCACCCTTGTGCCATCAAACCAGCTTTGATCCTTTAGGGCAGGAGGTGTCCTGTTGTATCCTTCAGGATCCAGGATCCTTGAGGTGAGGCCTCCACGAGCATCCATGAGCCTTGGGCGCCCATGACCCCAGTAACCAGTTCACTGGTTATCCTTCTTTGGAGCACACTTTGGTAGGTACTGACCACTGCATACCAGGAACACCCCACAAGACCTGATCTGTCTGATGTTTTGGAGATGTTCTGACCCAGTTATCTAGAACATCACACAGTTTCACTGGTTCTTGGCAAAGTGTCTCAGATTTTTACGCTTGCCCAATTTTCCTGCTTCAACACCTCCATCACCTCCAAGAGCTGACTGTTCGCTCAGGTGCCACTGGAACCAGATAATCAATGTGGTATTAATGTTATGGCTGATCAGTGTGAAGCATTAGGTTTAATGAGAATATGGTCATTGTTATTGACCTAGTTTTGTGTATAAGTTGCTATATGGAGAACACAGACTGTTGCCGATAGCAACGCAGGCTGTCCAAAAGTAGGTGTATTCCCAAAGCATGCTGATTCGAGCCTTGTGTGTGTGTGTGTGTGTGTGAGTATATGTGTGTGTGTGTGAGCAGACGTTCTCCGCGGGAATGTGGCTTTCTCCTCTTGTGTCAATTAGGCCAAAGTGAGCGAAGCCATTTAACTTTCCCCCTCTACCTGTTGGTCCTTATTGATCCACTCCAAATGAATTGTAACGTCTGTGTTAATCTATAGGGCGCTGGGTTCTCAGCATGTGTGTGTGTGTGTGTGTGTGTGTGTGTGTATGGAGGCCTGGTTTAGAGACCACTGCTAGTCAGGACTGCCCAGGGACCTTTGTGCAGCCTGATTACAACACCGCCCACAATCAATGCTTTTACAGCAATACACAGAGCGAGCGAGCGAGCGAGAGAGAGAGAGTAAAGATGAAGGGGAGTGAAGGAAGCAAGGAAGTATGACCCGGAGGGGAGGAGAGGGTGGAGAGAGAGATGGAATGATGGATGAGCGAGGTGGGCCGGAAGCAGGGAGCGGGCAAATGAAGCCGGAGGTGTGGTGGTCAGTCCATCCACGAGCCTGAAGGCAAATGCTGGCCTCCGCCCCTTTGGTCCAATCAGGAGTGGAGGCCAGAGCCCAGCTGTTGATCATGTCTCAAGGTGACAGTGACCTTTGACCTCTGCCTTTGCTGCGGTGCCCAGCGCCCATTTATCACGCGCCCCCCTCCCCCCTCCGCAACCATTTTACAGTCCACAAACATTATCTATTGATTTCATTGACTGGAAAAGCAGCAATCTGCCGCGAATCAGCCCGGACCTCCGCTGCATCCTCCGTAAGCCGCCCGGCGCTGCTGTCCGCCTCTCCTCCTCTTCATCTCACGCTCATTTTCTCTCCTGTTCCCCGCCCTCAGGTGGAGCTGCTTCATCTGTCATAGAGGAGCAGCTGTGGACTCGGAGAAATGAGATATCTTACTAAGATCAGCCATAACATTAAAACCACCTGCTTAAGACAGTGGTGATCCTCCTTGTGCTGCCAGAACAGCTTCGATCCATCGAGGCGTGGACCCTACAAGACCCCTGAAGGTGTCCTGCTGTGGTCTCTGGCGCCAGGACTAACGTTAGCAGCAGATCCTGCAGCAGATCCTTTAAGTCTTGTAAGCTGTGGGGTGGGACCTCCATGAGCAGCATGAGCTCCATGAGTCTTGGGTGCCCATGATCCAGGGTTGTCTTTTGATGGATACTGACCACTGCACACTAGGGACACCCTACAAGACCTGCCTGAAGTTTGACCCGGTCGTCTAGAACATCACAGTTCCTGAGATTCTCACGCTCGTCCATTTTTCCTGCTTCATCACCTCAAAGACCTGACTGGTCACTCACTGCCTAATAGTGCTGCCTCCTTGACAGATGCCACTGGAGGCAGTGTGAAAAAAGGTGTGCTATAAATTATTATTATTATTATTATTATTATTATTATTATTGATAAACTAATTTACCTCTCTCCTGAAGGAGTTTGGTCATACATATGTAAGTGCATAATTTCCATATGAGAAATATGCA
>NC_132895.1:2582660-2592660 GCF_030463535.1 Salminus brasiliensis | reverse complement strand
TGAAGCCAAAACTGGCCGCCATGTCGTCAAACCTGCAACCAGAGCCTGCGCAGTAGAGTCCAGAAGCAAAGCCAGACTGGCCTAATCATTTGGTAGCCCCTCCCCTTTCTCCCAGACCAAGCCTCAGTGTCCCAAACCGTCTTCACTGAGCTTCCAGCCCAGTGAGATGCAGAGAGCGGCTGCAGGAGTTCCCCCTGGATTCCCAGTTTGTCCGGTTGTCGTCTCAGCTCCTCCATGTACTGAACAGAAAGGGGGCGCCATGCAGCCAAGGCTGTCTGTCAATCACTTCATTCCTAAATGTAGCCCCGCCTTCCTTCTGGGGGAAAAGAAAAAATGGGTCAGTATCAGCACAGAGAGAACTTAGAATTTAGAGACACTGGCGATGGAAAGGCTAATGGGCAGAGCTACTCATCATACCGCAACCAGCCAGCAGAGGCGCTGTTCATGCTTTCTGCAGTCGCTGATAAGGTTTTAATGATTTTGGCCTGTGTTATGTAGAAATAATAGAAATATTAGAGGCTTCTTCTGGGACCCTTGCCCTGGTCCAAAGGGGGTTTCGGTGATGCCTCCTGATGGGAAACTCCTTTTCCCACTAGACACCAGAACCTGGACTAGTCGGGGATGAGGGGTCAGAAATCGTCTTCCTCCTCGTTGTAGGGCCAGAGTGTGGAGCAGCCGTCTGGTCTGCTGTGAATGTTGACGGCAGTCTGGAGACGAGAGCCTACTTCCTCTCCACACACACACACACACACACACACACACACACACACACTATACACTACACACTACACACACTCCATACTGCTATTAACCAAGACATCAGCTACACTGGAGGGACTATTATACATGATTTTATTTTTATGTCAAGTCTCTCTCCCTCTCTCTCTCACTCTGTCTGTCTGTCTCTTTATCTCTCGCCCTCTCAACTTTTCTGCTCTTTAAGATGCACTTAAAGATAAACTGCACTTCCTCTGTCAGAAGAAGCAGACAGCTGAGGTGACTCCCATTCTCTCTCACTCTCTGTGTCCATGTGTCAATCATTCACCTCCATCTCTCTCTCTCTCTCTCTCTCTCTCTCTCTCTCTCTCTATCTATCTCTCTCTCTCCCCATCTTGTCATCTTAAAGTAAATTACTCAGGGCTCAGGCCAAGGTTTCCCCACCTAAACAGGAAACGGTGGCAAGTACAGTGTGTACATTCTATAGACAAAAGTATTGGGACACCTGCTCATTGCTTCATTGTTTCTTCTAAAATCAAGTGTTTTTGTTGGAGTGACTGTCTCTACTGTCCAGGGAAGGAGGCCTTCTACTAGATTTTGGAGGAGGAGCATTGCTGTGAGGATTTGATTGCACTCAGCGACAAGAGCTAAAGTTAGTGAAGTCAGGATGTTGGATGATGATGATCACCACCCCACCACATCATCCCCAACTCATCCCAAAAGTACTGGATGGAGCTCCACCACCATCCATCATTCCAGAGAACACAGTTCTTCCACTGCTCCACAGCATGTATTATGTATTTCCCCTTCTATGTGTGTGTGTGTGTGTGTGTGTGTGTGTGTAAGAAGGTACATCCTTTGGGCCCTAGTGCAAACTGAAAGTGCTAATGTTGCTGTGCATTTGCAATTAACACCCCCACCCATATCGTCCTCATTTATTAGTCTCTTTCTCTCTCTCTCTCTCTCTCTCTTTCTCTCTCTCTTTCTCTCCTCTCTCTCTCTCTCTCTCTCTCTCTCTCTCTGCATGTCTGCAGATCTGCATGTTAAAGTGCTGTAACAGTGTCTCGTCTACACTCATCTGAGAGAGGGAAGTGAAGTGTCATTACATCTCCCTTGTGGTTTGTAAGAGCTCAATTCTGTGTGTGTGTGTGTGTGTGTGTGTGTGTGTGTGTGTGTATGTGTGTGTGTGTGTGTCTGAGTGTGTGTTATGGTTAGAGATATGGTAGAGTATTGTCCGAGTTAGGTCTAGGTGTAGGTGTAGCATTGCTCAACTACAATAATACAATAATACATCATCTGCAGTCCTCACTAGTAGTGGGGTAGTAAGTCACTAGTAAGTTGTGGAGGTAAGCTGTCGTCGAGCTAGACAGGTGAAGGTGAACCCGGAGCACACCAGTGTGGGAGATCTCTCACTCCTGAGCTCCCCCTACAAATCACACTTTGAGCACCTCCTTATGTACACATGCATTTCTGGACAAGCTGAGAGAAGCTCCAGAAGCTTGATCTGAAGGTAGAGCAGCATGTGGGCTGAGGTGGTAGAGTAATACTACAGGATTTTACACTAATATGACTCTATGGGTTCTGCAGCGTTACACAGCAGCAGTTCTGGAGAGAGGTTCTCCTCATGCAGCTCCACCACCAAACCTCCATAGTGCAGTAGCAGCAGCAGCAGCAGCGTTCCAGCCGGGAGTGGGAATCCTTTCCCTAGACAAGCCCATGGGACCCCCACCATATTATACCCCAAACTCAGGTCTATGTACAGCATATGTGATGACGTAGTGTATGCAAGTATGTTCTCACACATGATGAAGACACATGATGAACCATCATTTGGGTTGTAGCCATGGCAACACCACCCAGCCAACATGCTCTTGTAAGGCTCACATGGTGGGTTCTAAGTAGGCCTAGACTTTGAGTGGGTTTGTATATGTGTTGTTATCAGGACCCAGTTGTGCTTCCCAAATGTAGTCTAGAGTGGTTGAAGCTAGGCTAATGTTGCTAACAAATGCTTGATTTAGACTGTCACTGTGTGTGTGTGTGTGTGTGTGAGTGTGTGTGTGTGTGTGTGTGTGTGAGTGCTAGTATTCAATATAGGAAAGTGTAAAACTGGCTGTAATGATTGTTTGGGACTATTTTCTATTAAACTGATAATAATTCCATTATCAACCGAGCAGCAGCGCTATGAACGCTAATCAGCTAATATACTGTAGCTGCCATGGGATTGAACAGACACTCCTGCTATCATCTCCTCTCATCCAATTACAAGAAATTGCTTCATTTTAAAGATGAAACAAAAAAAAAACAATAACATTAAGGAAAACATCAGCATTCCTACTGCACACCCATTAGCCATAACATTAAAACCGCCCTCATGCCACCAAAACAGCTCTGACCAGTCAAGGCATGGACTCCACAATACCCCAGGACTCCTTCAGCCGTTAGCAGCAGGGGACCTCCATGAGCCCAGTTCCTGACGTTCTGGAGATGTTCTGATGACCCAGTCGTCTATCTAGAACATCACAGTTGGGTTCTTGTCAGAGTGTCTCAGATTCTTACGCTTGTCTATTTTTCCTGCTTCATCACCTTCATCACCTTCAAGCTGCCTAACATGTAGCTCCAGCCAGTGTTCTTCAGTGCAGCCGTCAGTGGTTTTAATGTTGTGGCTGATTGGTGTATATATTAATATAATGCTCTTATATAATATTTAGTATGGAGGAAAAGGCTGTGTGAGGTGTTTCCAACTGTAAGGTATCTCTCTCTGTCTCTCTCTCTGTCTCTCTCTCTGTTTCTCTGTCTCTCTCTCTGTCTCTGTCTCTCTCTCTCTGTCTCTCTCTGTCTCTCTCTCTGTCTCTCTCTATCTTTCTGTCTCTCTCTCTCTGTCTCTCTCTCTCTCTCTCTCTCTCTCTCTCTCTCTCTCTCTCTGTCTCTCTCTCTCTGTCTCTCTCTCTCTCTCTCTCTCTCTCTCTCTCTGTCCCTGTCTCTCACTCAGTCTAGGTTAAACAGTAACTCTACAGACCAGTGTTGTATGAGCAGCTGTGTGCGTGTGTGTATCTGTGTGTGTGTATGTGTGTGTGTGTGTGTGTGTGTGTGTGTGTGTGTGTGTGTTAATAGCTGGTTTTGGCTTTGCTGAGGAGGCAGATGCTGTTAAAGCTCCCTGCTGCTCGTTTGTCTGTGTCAGCATGAGACACTGAAACTCACACACCCACACACACACACCCACCCACACACACACATTCAAAGGTTCAGAATTGAGAGTGGTTGAATGGTTGCTATGGTATTCCAGGTGATTTAGAGGACAAGGTTGCTATGGTATCACAGGAGGTTGTGTGATGTGGTGTTACTTAGTGGGGCATCTTCTCATTCATTGTTTCTCATTGTTTCTCATTCATCAGGAATATTAAAAAGAGTTGATCCTGCTTTCGTTGGAGTAACTGCACATTGCAGTGAGGATTTGATTGTAATTAGCAACAAGAGTCAGAGTTAGTGAGGTCATGGTGTTGGATGATGATCACCACCCCACCTCATCATTCCTAAACTCCCAAACTCATCCCAAAAGTACTGGATGGAGCTCCTCCACCACCATCATTCCAGAGAACACAGTTCTTCCACTGCTCCACAGCTCCTCAATGCTGAGGGGGCTTTATACCCCTCAAGCCCACGCCTGGCATTAGGCAGCATGGTGCCAATAGGGTCATGATGTTGATCTGCTACAGAGAGTCCTATTCTATTGGCAGTACTTCTCTACAGGGACAAGATAAGCTGTATGTGTGTGTGCATTTGCACATCTGTGTCAGCAATGGGTGCATGCATTAATTAGAAGGGGTGTCCACAAACATCTGGACGTATAGTGTATCACCCCAATTAGTCCCTTTCTCTGTTTCTAAACCAGCACTGAAGAACCCGCTCAGAACCGAGTGGAGGAGGCTAACGCTAATGTTAACACACACACACTCGCTATAGAAACCCCAATCACACACACACACACACACACACACACAGCACATTCACCCACTATAAACCAGTTACTACACACCAGTAGACCAACAACCACAGATACCAGTCCAGAGTGTGTACCACTACACACACACACACACACACACACTCACACACACACACACACACACACACAGAGGAAGTGATCAGACTGCAGTGCTGTAGAGGAGCTGGGAGCTGATTGGTCAGGGAGGAGATCAGACTGGATTATCAGATATTAAACACTATAAAACATCATTTTAAGATTTTAAGTCTCGACTAAACTAAATCAGTCAGTCCAGAAAGTCTGATTATAGAATCTGATCCTGAAAATAAAGGATTGCTCGTCTGATCTAAACTGCGGAGCTGGATTATTATATTATTTATACACACACAGAGATCAGACCGGATCGGATCAGTATCGGCTGATACTCGTCTTTAAGAGACTCAGATTGGATAGGGGGGTAGGGGACGTCCCTAGTTATAATATATGAGTGTTATGGATGTCCCTCTGTTCTTAATTCTTTATCATTTCTACTGAATTATGGACGAATACATACACCCCTACTTCAGACGATTTGTTTGAATCTCCATAAACTCCTGCTGCTCTTCCTCGTGGTTGTGTTCCTCTGTGATCTGAGCGAGGGTCGAGTTTTGCCCTATCAAAGGACTGACGGGCCGGTCCATGCGGGGCGGATCAATGAGCCTCCAAAGAGCTCTGATCAGCCACTAATGAGTGCAATTCAAATGTGTATCGAAAATATGAAAATCAAAGAGATTCAGGCTGAGGATGATCAGAGAACAACATTAATAAAGTATAAAACATTGACTGTACACACCCGGGAGATGAGAGAGAGAGAGAGAGAGAGAGAGAGAGAGAGAGAGAGAGAGAGAGAGATGAGAAAGAAAGAAGAATGAAAAAAGAAATAAGTAAAGAAATAAAGAAAAAGGACAGAAAGAAAGGTGTATATAGATGGATTGAGATAAAGAAGTCAAGAAAGAAAGAAAAAAAAAGAAAAAAGATTAAAAAGAAAAATCAAAGAAAAAAGAAAATATGAAAGAAAGAAGAACAAATATAAAAATAACATGAAAAATGAAAGAAAAAATAAAAACATGAATGATAAAAAGCAAAAATATAAAAATAAGACAAAAATGAAAAAAGAAAAACCTAAAAGACAGAAAAATATAAAAAGAACAGAAAAAATAAAAGAAACAAAACATGAAAGAAAAAAAATATATATATATATACAAATAAAACAAAAAAGAAAAATATAAAAATAAAAGAATAAAAAAGAATATTTAAAAGGAAAATATGAAAGAAAAAATTAAAACATGAAAGAAAGAAAGAAAGAAGAAAGAAAGAAAAAAGAAAAAAATAATAGAAAAAAAGAAAAAAAAAGAAAAACATGAAATAAAATAAAATAAAAATGAAATAAAAAAGAAAACATAAATGAAAGAAAACATGTTAAAAAAAGAACAATGAAAGATAATAGAAAATATGAAAGAAAAAAGAAAAACATGAAAGAAAAGAAAATATATATAAAAATAAAAGAAAAAAGAAACTGAAAATGAAATTACAGACAGAAAAGGAGAATGAATGAATGAAAAAAAGAAACCAGAGGAAGCAGAAAATACAGAAATACAGTATTCATACACATACACACACAGGACTCCACTATTATTATTATTATTATTATTATTATTATTATTATTATTAACAAACCAAAAGAGTTTGTATTAATGGCCTTAAAGGTCAAAAACTGTAATAACTGTGTGCTGGTCTGATGATTCTTTGGCACTTCTGTATCTGAATATACCAATAAAACCTTCTCTCTCTTTATCTTGTTCAGAATTCAATCAATGAAATTTAGTTAAAAAACACATAAAAATGAGGAAACTACAGAAAGATGAAATCCTGGAGGATAAAATGAAAGAAGAAGAGAAGAAGAGAAGAAGAGAGAGAGGAGACAGGAGTTGAGGTGGACAGTGGGGGGGACAGAGATGATCCAGTCTGAGCACCAACAGGAGGAGCTCTGCTCACTGTCTCACTGAGAGGCTCCAGTCCGACCAGCAGGTCCAACTTTCAGGTGAAGAGCAGATCTGCTGGAACTGAACTGATAAGCAGTGTTACAACTGAGAGAACTCATAAACAACCCCTCTCTCGCCCTCTCTCGCCCTCTCTCTCTCTCTCCCTGCTCCTCCAGAGGCCTCTCGCTCCTAGTCAGAAGTGCGGAGAAGTTGCAAGCTCAGGGGTTTTCTCTCCAGATCAATGGCAGCGTTTAAACCTCCACTCTTCCCTGAAAGTTTGGAGCTTTCATCAGTGGAGTGGAAGAGGAGTTCACAAGCTGTCGTTTTAAACAGTACCACTCCACCGCTGAGAGGAATATCCGAGCGGCTTACCTCCTTTAAAACACCACCACGGGCCTACGCCTCGCTTATTCCCCCTGCCTCCCTTCACTCTTCATTCAATTCCCCCAAACCCCGTCTTAACATCTGTTAGTAAGCCTAAGCCCTCCCTAAGCTCTGATTCTGGAGAAACAGAATTTATAATTAAAAGTAAGCGCAGGCGATTAATTTTCGACAGCGCTGCTCCTTAAGCTGCCGTCCCGGGCTGGCCTGTCGGCTCTCAGGGTTGCTGTGAGAACTCTGGCGAATCGAACCCTTCGCTCTTCTTCACGCTGCTGCTGGAGGCCTCCAACGTTACCATGGCGCCCGCATCCCTGCAGCCCTGCAGCCCAGCTTTGTAAAGAAGTACTTTGGTGAAAATTCATGTTTATACAGTTTCCCCCCTCTTGCATCAAATGTGTTCGATCAGTGAAGACATGTTCAGGGTCTGAAGTTTGACTGCTTGAGTTTTACACTGGAGGCTAATGGAGCTAACCGGGAGTGGAAACTTGGCTTACAGGCCAAGAAAACTGAAGGAGGCCATGAATTCTGCTTATCAAATATCATATATGTTAATGATCAGAAAATAATGACAAATTACCCACAGTGAGCCAAAAATCATTCAAATGATTGCACAGTTCTGATATAAAAAGTATACAAGATATAAAAAAAGAAAAATGAAAGGGAAAAAAAGGAAAGGAAGAAATAAAAAATAAAAAATAAAAAGATGACTCACAATGACCCTAAAAATATTCTAATGATTGCACAGTTCTTATAAAAATGTATATGAAAGTATACAAGATATTTAAAAAAATGAAATGAAAAAGAAAACAATTAAAGAAAAACAAAAGAAAAAGAAGAAATAAAAACATAAAAAATAAAAAAATGAAAGATGACCCACAATGACCCTAAAATTATTCAAATGATTGAACAGTTATTATGAACGTTATGAAAAAAGTATTAAGGATATAAAAGAAGCAATGAAATGAAAAAAGAAAAACAAAAGTAAAAGAAGAAATAAAAGGGAAAAATAAAAAATTAAAGATCCAAAATGACCCTAAAATTATTCAAATTGAACAGTTCTTATGAAAGTTTTGAAAATGTATGAACAATAATAACAGAAAATATGAAATAAAAAAAACAAAGAAAAATGAAGCTGAAAAAATAGAGAAAAAATAAAAATAAAACATTTATAAATGAATGAAGATGACCCATAATGACCCTAAAAGGATTCAAAATGATCTAAAAAATTGATCAAAAATATGATTGTAAAAAAGCCACAATCTCAAATGATCCTATATCCTAATGATATCCTACATTTGTACATGGGCTGGACGTAAGTGTGAGTGATTGTATTTATTGAAGCAAAGCCAAACCAACTGTAACCTGAATGGAAACAAAAACCCAGGGCTAGTCATACAAAAAGACGAGCAACATCTGACAGGAGCGAGAAAAGGGGCGGAACTACAGACAAGAAACATGTGGAAACACTAAGGAGAAGGCCGGACACAGGGGGAGACGACAGGTCAACACTGAGGCTGCTCCAAAGTGCACCATGCAGCCTTGTTCGACTGGTCAGTCCGCGTGACCAACAGGGATGAAGTGAGGTGGTGATCATCAACATTCAATCAAATCCTCACTGCAAGCCTTCTTCTTCTCAGGACAGTAGAGACAGTTACTCCAACAAAAACAGGATCAACTCTTTTAACATACCCTTGATTTCAGAAGAAACAGTAAATGAGCAGGTGTCCCAATACTTTTGTCAGTATTGTGTATTTTAATGAGTTGAATCTTTTGACTTTGCAGACATGGTGAATCCATAACTGTTTTATAGCTTAGTGTCTATATGTGAGACTCCTCACTTTAATAAAGGCCCCTTTAGGGAACCTCAAACAGACTGGCTTGTGTGTTTCCTGACACGGCGTCCAGGACTTACAGGCTACATTAGCCTCGTAGCTCCGACCCAGACCTAAAGAATCAAACCTCAGACACTGAACTGATTGACTGTGTTTGGTTTGGGGGGAAATGTGTGTTAATTTGATCACCAAACTATTCCTTTAAAGCCGACCTGAGGGAGCTCAGCGTGTCGATACCCTGACTCTCACTCGTACACAGAGGGAAAGGCGCGAGTTTGGCCCTCTCTGCTCCCACACGCTCTCACGCACTCTTCTCCGAGACCCTGCAGAATTAAACCAGCCCTATTCATTCAAATGCAGTGTTAAAACACACACACACACACACACACACACACACACACACACACACACACACACACTCTCTGTGCAAATCAAACTGTCTGAATGTCAGGAGACTGGAGCAGATCTGTGCGGACTGACGGGCTCTGAGCATGTTGATGAGATCGTAATTAGCGGATGGTTGGGTCTCCAGAGCGGCCGAGTGTTGATGAGAGGGAATGAGGATTATATTCCCCCCTCCCCGCCTTTACCCCCACCCCCACCCCCAACCCCCAACCCAGGCAAGTTGTAGTAACTGTCAGTGTATTACTAATACTCCGTAATTAATGCACGATACATACACAACGAAGTACATGCTATTAATTATCCACTCATTACCTCCTGCAGGAACTGCACTGCTGCACACTGCACCCCACCCCCACCCCCATCCTCATCTCATACTGCCTTGTGCCACTCACTGGCCACTTTATTAGAAACACCTGCTGTACCTTGTGCTTCCACTCACTGGCCACTTTATTAGAAACACCTGCTGTACCTTGTGCTTCCACTCACCCTTGTGCTTCCACTCACTGGCCACTTTATTGGAAACACCTACTACCTTGTGCTTTCACTCACTGGCCACTTTATTGGAAACACCTACTACCTTGTGCTTCCACTCACTGGCCACTTTATTGGAAACACCTACTACCTTGTGCTTCCACTCACTGGCCACTTTATTGGAAACACCTACT
>NC_132895.1:2572660-2577660 GCF_030463535.1 Salminus brasiliensis | reverse complement strand
ACACATTATTATTACATATCTTTACATGTATCATTGCTGTCTGACAAAAACCTTGTATCTCAATAAGTGTGAAGGCGGAGAACAAACACTGTGTGTCAAATTCCAGTACAGAATAAGTGACGTGTGCTTCGTCTGATCCACACGTACCACCAGCACTACAACACACACTACTAACACACACAAACACACTCGCCACCACCACCATGTCAGTCAGTGTCACTGCAGTGCTGAGAATGCAGACCCCCCACCCAAAAAATACTACAGTCTGCTCTGGGGTGGTCAGTCCTGTGGGGTCCTGAGCACTGAAGAATGAAAATGATGAGCAAAATAATGCTAACTAACAGAGTCTGCAGAGAAGCAGATGGATACACTCAGAGCGGGGTCAGGGCCGAGTGCTGAGCTCAGAGCAGAGTGCAGAAAAGCCTCCAACTGACTCAGTAACTGCAGCAGAGCTCCAGACCTGCTGCTGCTGCTGGTAGAGCTGAGGGCAAAGGGGGACCAGCTCCATATTAATACAGCCTATGGGGTTAGAATGGGACGGCCGGAAAAAAAAGCTCCTGTGGGTGGAACGAGGAGGTGGTAGATCAGTGTGTAGATCAGTGTGCTCACTCAGACTGCAGATTGGATCAGTATGCACTTCCCAGCTAGCAATCTGGGCTACATCCGGCTCGCTGCAGCAGGGAATGGCTGCCCGGATGTGGACCAGTTTCAGGTGCCAGTCATTTTAATTAGATCTAGTGGTCAAAAGGAGTGTTTGTAGGGGGGGTGGGGGCGGTGAGTGCTGTGTAATAACTAATAATAGTTGTATACAATATAGTATTTATTAATATTAGCATATATTCAGCAGCTATATATATATATATATATATAGCTATGTATAAATATATATATACAGTATACATGTATTATATATTATATATATGTATATGAATATATATATATATATATATATATATATATATATATATATATATATGATTGGCATATATATTCATATGTCATTGGCAACCAACAGCCCCCATACAACAATTTCTACATAAATGATGCTGTATATATTAGTATATATAATAGTACAACATTATTATTATGATATATTATGATATTATGATATTATGATATAAGCCTTTCTTATTATTATATAGAATAATATCATCAGAGAGGCAACTTTATTGCCTAAAGGTAGATTAAGCCCTGACATTCTGAATAATGTACATATCGCTGCAAATATTTTAGCAAATGACTTTAATAGCAAAGATTGTGATGATAATAAACCATCTATAACCCTCCAACATGATCAAAACTACATGTTTTTGAGATGCTCCTCCCAACAGGCAGCTCTGGATGCCAGCAGGGGCTCAGCATATGTGTGTGCTCCTCAGTCCTGCTGGAAAACCATCCCAGGAGGCTCCTCCTGAAGCTGCTTGAAGGAACAGCGAGAGTGTGCAGAGGAGGTTAGATGGTCCTCTCTGAAGAACCTGAAAGAGATGATCTGCGCTCGGCTGTCTTCACTGTGTGGAAAACAGTGTAAATAAGCAAAGCTCCATCATAAGGAGTCAGTACTGTATGTGTGTGTATCTGCAGTGTGTGTCAGTCAGTGTGTGAGTGTGTGTCAGGGTGTGCCTGAGTGCCGGATTGAGCTGGTTAGTGTGAGATGTGTGTGTCAGGGTTTGAAATTGAGAGGTGAGGGCCTCTGGACATGGCTGCCTGGTTAAGAGCGTCTCTGGAGAGCCGGCATGCGCAGAGCTCCGTGCTGCACGGCCATATGCCTGCAATATGGCCCACTCTGGACACACACTCGCACACACGCCAGCGGGTCTGCATGACGCTGCATTTTATTATAATGGGAGGGCTGGGCACAGCCGAGCAGATTGTGAGTTTTGCTGCATAATTTTAAAAAGGAATCTGAAATACAGGCCATCCTGTAAGCCCTCGAAATGACCCAATCCACATATCTGAGCTTTTTATTCTACATATTTTTGATGTTGGAAAACATCCTGCAACCTCCAACATGATCTACCCTACAGTCCTGAGCATTTGCATTTACATATTTGAGCAGAAATAATTCAATAGTGCAGAATATATCATAACAGACCATCCTGTAACCCTTAAAATGATATATACTACATTTCTTAATGTGTTTAATTTGTTTTTAAGCAAAATACCTCAATAACAAAGAACAAACACATCAATAATGCAGAATCAATGCTAATAAACCATCCTGCAACCCCCCCAAAATCATCTTTCCTAAATTTCTTTTTGTCTACATATTTGCTGAAATGTTTCCATAATGAAGAACATGATAAAAACAAACATCCTGCAACCCCTAAATTGATCTGCCCTACAGTCCTGAGCATTTGCATTTACATATTTGAGCACAGATACCTCAATTATGCAGAATATATCATAACAAACCATTCTGCAACACTCCAAATTGATCTAATATATATATATATATATTGTGAGTGTGTATATCTAATATATATCTAATGTATATCTAATATATATCTAATGTATATCTTTGTAAGCAAAGTACCTGACTATTGAAGACTGTATGATAATAAACCCTCCTGTTACCCTTAAGATGATATACACATTTTTCAGTGTTTTTAAAATTAGTTTTAAGCAAAATTCCTCAATACCAAAAAACACAAATACATCCATAATGCAGAATATATACTAAAAAACCATCCTGCAACCCTCCTTTCTACATTTTGGGCTTAAATGCTTTCATAATAAAGAACAGGATGATAAAAAAAATAGTGCAACCCCCAAAATGATCTACCCTACAGCCCTGAGCATTTGCATTTACATATTTGAGCAGAAATAATTCAATAATGCAGAATATATCATAACAAACCATCCTGCAACCCCCCAAAATGATAATAGATATATATTTGTGAGCATTTCTATCCATATTTGAGAAAAAAAATACCTCAATAACAAAGACTAGATGATACCAAACCACCCTGTAACCTCCTAATATATAATATAATCTATTGTTTTGATCTAAATGTTTGGGCAGTATACCTCGATGATGAAGAATATATGATAATAAACCATCGTATTTGCTTTCAGAATGATTTAATACACATTTCTGAGCATTTCTGACAAATGTTGACAAAGCAAAATACTGGAAGGGGTGTCCACAAACATTTGGACAGTAGTAGTGTAGAGTCCAATGCTAAATCTATCCACAGCTCTACGGATAATTATTTGACATCAGTTTGAGGGTCTGTGGACAGTGTTAAAGAGGCTGATGATGTTCTGCAGTGTGTGTGTGTGTGTGTGTGTGTGTGTGTGTGTGTTCTTGAGGAGGGCAGGTGAACACTGAAGAAATGATTCTCAGATTTCCTTGTTATGAGTTGTTTTTCCCTACAGAGAGAGTGCCGGGCCGTGGCGTGTGGACAGCGCTGGCTGCCCACTACAGACATTAGAATGCTGAAGGGGCAGGTAATCAATAGGGAAGAAACGGGATACACTCCTCAGGAAATGGGAACTGATCTGAGCTTCTGTGAATACCGAGCTCCGCTGAACCCTAAACATCAGAGCGTAAAGCTGAGCCATGGCCTGCAGGCCTGCGGTGTGCTGGGTAAGTTTTTAAAAAGGGCATTTTATAAAGGGCTTTATAATTTTATACGTTTATTAAATATGTCTTTGTGTTTCATTAGTTTCAATGTAAAAATTAGAATTCTAAATAAATATAAAAACCTTCATTAATACATGAATATTTGTAAAATATATTAGAGCTTCATACTGGATATTACAATAATATCCAATATGAAGCTCTAATGACATTAATATCCAATATATTTTTAATGTTATTAGAGCTTCATACTGAATATTAATGTTATTAGTACTTCATACTGGATATTAATGCTATTAGAGCTTCATACTGGATATTAATGATATTAGAGCTTCATACTGGATATTAATGTTATTAGAGCTTCTTTCTGGATATTGATGTTATTAGAACTTCATACTGGATATTAATGATATTAGAGCTTCTTTCTGGGTATTAATGTTATTAGAACTTCATACTGGATATTAATGTTATTAGAGCTTCATACTGGATATTAATGTTATTAGAGCTTCATACTGAATATTAATGTTATTAGAGCTTCATACTGGATATTAATGATATTAGAGCTTCTTTCTGGATATTGATGTTATTAGAACTTCATACTGGATATTAATGATATTAGAGCTTCTTTCTGGGTATTAATGTTATTAGAACTTCATACTGGATATTAATGTTATTAGAGCTTCATACTGGATATTAATGTTATTAGAACTTCATACTGGATATTAATGTTATTAGAGCTTCTTTCTGGGTATTAATGTTATTAGAACTTCATACTGGATATTAATGGTATTAGAGCTTCTTTCTGGGTATTAATGTTATTAGAACTTCATACTGAATATTAATGTTGTTAGAGCTTCATACTGAATATTAATGTTATTAGAGCTTCATACTGGATATTAATGTTATTAGAACTTCATACTGAATATTAATGTTATTAGAGCTTCATACTGAATATTAATGTTATTAGAGCTTCATACTGGATATTAATGTTATTAGAGCTTCTTTCTGGATATTGATGTTATTAGAACTTCATACTGGATATTAATGATATTAGAGCTTCATACTGGATATTAATGTTATTAGAACTTCATACTGGATATTAATGTTATTAGAGCTTCATACTGGATATTAATGTTATTAGAGCTTCTTTCTGGGTATTAATGTTATTAGAGCTTCACTAACCCACCCACCCCCACACACAAATGTGAATGAGGCTGAAGGCTAGTAACGGCCTCCATGGCTGACCAGGGTCATGTTTTGATTGACAGCTCCTTTAAAAGCTCTGTGCTAATGAGCTGGAAAGAAGAGCCAATGTCATGAGCTGCCACTTCATTATGCTAATTAATAGCACATTGATTGGCCAAAAGGCGGTAGTGGTGGTAGGGCAGGTGGTTGAAGGAGTATGCTAGCAGGGAGG